>NC_136273.1:6599254-6604254 GCF_964187855.1 Myxine glutinosa | reverse complement strand
AACATACAACATATACATACATAAACATAAACATACATACATATACAAACATACATACATACATAAACATAATACATACATATACAAAACATACATATACACGTATGTAACATTGTAACATACATACATATGTAACATACATACATACATATATACATTATACATATGTATACATATATACATACATACATACATATGTAACATGCATACATACATATATACATATGTATACATATATACATACATACATAACAATATGTAACATACATACATACATATATGTTTATAAACATAAACATCCATACATATACAAACATACATAAAATTTTGTATACAAACATACAAAACAATATAAAACATACAATATAATAAACATAAGGTGCTTCACTTTTCCAGTGTAGTGTGAAATTGCAAGAACATGATGGAACCTTCCTGAATGTGGACCCCTTTGAAAGAAGACTCTCACTAGCACGTACACTAAGTGACCCAAAATATTTGCTGACACCGTCTTTAATGGGCACGTAATTTTGGTTCTTTATTCTACAGATAAAGTACTTCAGTAATATCGTCAGACCAGTAAAAAAAAAACCGAAAAAATAAAGGTTGGAACAGTAGATTCGATGGTGCAACCTTATGAGCGGGCCAAAGTCTGAAGCCTCGGCCTAGTGTCAGGTGTGCTTATATCTTTCTACGGACGTAAATGAACACTCGTTTTACTTTGTGCGCGTGTTGCACATCACGTGCAGCGAATTTCACCTTCCTGCACCTTGTATTTATTGTTATTAAAAAAAACGCTTCTGTACACCGCCCTTGAGGCTCGGTTTGCAAGCCACCGTCTACAGTTCCATTGGAAGAGACATAATTACTCTTTTATGGAAAATGTTTTTCAAGTTACTTTTATCCTCCAAAATAGACCTTTTTGAAATATCCTGTTGTATATCGTTTTGGTCCTGTTACTCAATGGTGAAGATTCATTTGAAAAATTAAATAAATTCTCGTTTCCGGATCCGTATTCGGATCTTCACCAAAATCGAATCAATTCGTCCTTGTCACACATGACAGGTCTCTTCATGGTGAAGGCACCAGACTCGTGATATACCAGGGTATAATGTCTGGTCTGGTCTTCGCCTTGTGTCTGACTGTTAATGTGTGGATTGGTGTCTCCTGTAGACCAGACCATGTCGGGCAGGTACTGCACATCACCTCCCTAAAGGTCACTTGGTTTTTATCAACAATCCAGTAGCTACTGGGAGAAGCTCAGATTCCAGGAGTTTTAAATCCAAATCTTAATAACAATACGCTTGCTTGTTCGTGTGTCTGTCCATCCATCTGTCTGTAACATTCCGTTCCACTCATTGGTTAGACAGATAGCCTGACTCCGCCCACAATATATACTTGGGGAAAAAACAATCACAAGGTCGCCATGTTGGGGCTTCCTGCTACGCGAAGTCAGACTTATTTGGACTTTTCATATTCATGATCGCCATTGCACTCCCTATGAGTTTTCCCTTCATTGTAAAACGACCAAAGGTGCAAAATGATTTTGAGCTGATGTTAAAATCGGCCTCACCGATCAAGGTAGCGGTCTTGGTGTCTATAAACCGCCCAAATAACTGTGTGCCATTCTCTCAAGCAGGGATTAACCCAGGTCATTATAAAAGGTCTTTGTCCGAGGTCATTATTTACCTTTAACAATGTGTATATGAGCATCAGGAAGAAGATATTTGGTTTTGGGTCGATTACTGCTGTGGCGGACACAAAAGCCCACTGGCGTGGTGACATCATTCCACGCACCAAGTGGGCGGTGGCCACGCCCGAGGGGTAGGCGTGGCCTCATGATATACACCGGGCGACCAGCCCGGAGCAGTGTTACAGTGTGCTCTTACAATAAAGACGTTTATATGTTACAGCTTGTCCGCTTCCTCCTTGCTCACAAGGAGCGCGCGTAACGCTGCGCTTTACTGGTGACCCTCGACGTTGGATCTGCCGTAGCGATCCTTCCGAACACGACGCCATTGCAATGGCCAACGACAAGGCAATGGCGATTAAACTTCCCGAATTTTGGGAGGCCCAGGCCGAAGTCTGGTTCGTTCAAGCCGAACCCCAATTTCAGCTTCGGCGCCTCACCAACGACGACCTGCGCTACTGCCATGTCGTCGCCTCCCTCGGGCCCGGCACGGCCGCTCGAGTTGTGTCCGTCCTTCGCCACCCACCGGACGGCCACAAGTACGAGGCACTCAAGCGGCTACTCCTAGCCACGTTCGGCCTCACGGACGACGCACGGGCCGACCGCCTCCTGGATCTCCCCGAGCTCGGTGAGACGCGCCCGTCGGTCCGAATGGACCATATGCTGTCACTGTTGGGCGACGAAGCCCCCGGTTCGCTATTCCGGGCGCTTTTCCGGCGCCAACTTCCAGCGCAGGTTCGCCTCGCGTTGGCCGGGACCGAGCTAACGGAACCCCGAGCATTGGCAGCCCAGGCGGACAGGTACTTCGCCGCTTCGGACACGCGGGCGAGCGTCGGCGTGGCCGTCACGGCCCTCGACGCTGATGTTCAGCAGCATGTTCCACAGCATCAGCTTCTACAGCGCGCTGATGTTCAGCAGCATGCTGATACGCACCTCGTGAACGCCGCCACGCCCCGCCCACCGCCGCGGCGAAAACCGCCAACGCGGGGAAACCCGTCGACTCCACCGGCCTGGCGGAGCCAGCCGCGCTCCTCCAGCTCCACCACCTGGTGCTGGTTCCACGCCAAGTTCGGCCACGAAGCTCGGCGGTGTCATCCGCCGTGCTCCTTCAACGGGTCGGGAAACGCCCGGGCCGGCGCTCAATTGTGGCGATGAGCGCCGGCCGTTCGAGCAGCCTGCTGTTCATAACGGACACCTTCTCCGGGTGCCGTTACCTGTGCGACACGGGAGCACAGGTGAGTGTCATTCCCGCCGGCACGTCAGACAAGCACGCCGCGGGTGGGGGCCCCGCGCTGCTTGCCGCGAACGGGACGCCCATCCGTACATACGGAAAACGCTGCCTCTCTCTGCGGTTTGGAGGGTAGATTTTCCGATGGACGTTCGTCACCGCCGACGTGCCCATGGCACTGCTTGGCGCGGACTTCCTGTGTGCTAATGGGCTCCTGGTCGACGTCAAGCGCAGACGGCTTGTCCAGGCCGAGACGTTCAGCTCGCTCGCATGTGCGTTGCCCAGCTCAACGAGCGGCTTGCCAAGCGGCTTGCCGAACGATTCGGTTCCGGCCACGTTGGTCTGTACGCTTCCGGCAGCGGACGCATTCACCCGCCTCCTCGCCGGCTTCCCGGCCCTCACGCGGCCCACCTTCTCGGCGGGGGCCGTCAAGCACGGGGTGGCCCATCACATCCCCACCGTCGGGCCACCGGTCTACGCCCGGGCACGCCGCCTCGAGCCGACGAAGCTGGCGGTGGCAAAAGCGGTGTTCGCTACCCTGGAGCGACTCGGCATCGTTCGGCGCTCAGAGAGCGCTTGGGCGTCGCCGCTGCACATCGTGCCGAAGCCCGGCGGGGGATGGCGACCGTGCGGGGACTATCGCCGTCTCAATGACGCCACGACTCCCGACCGCTACCCCGTCCCCCACATTCAGGACTTTTCCGCCCGTTTGGCGGGCAGGTCCTTCTTCTCGAAGGTGGACCTCATACGCGGCTACCATCAGGTCCCCGTCAGGCCGGAGGACGTCCCGAAGACGGCGGTCATCACGCCATTCGGACTCTTCGAGTTCCTGCGCATGCCCTTCGGTCTGAAGAATGCGGCTCAGGCGTTCCAGCGACTGATGGACAGCGTCCTGCGCGACTTGGATTTTGTCTACGTCTACCTGGACGATATCCTCGTCGCCAGCGCGTCCCGCGAAGAGCACCTACGCCACCTCCGCACGCTCTTCGAACGCCTGGGCCAGCATGGCCTGATTGTGAACCCCGCAAAGTGCCGGTTCGGCGCCGCCACAATCGATTTTCTGGGGCACCGTGTCAGCAGGCACGGAGCCGTCCCCCTGCCGGCCAAGGTGGAGGCGGTGAAGGGGTTTCCGCGCCCCCGCACGATCAGAGGGCTGCAGGAGTTCCTGGGCATGGTGAACTTTTACCATCGGTTCCTGCCCCGTATCGCCCAGCTCCTGCGCCCCCTGCACGAAGCTCTCCGAGGTAAGCCGGGCAGAGGCGACGTTAACTGGACCGAGCAGATGGACACGGCGTTCACGGGCGCGAAGCTCGCCTTGGCTAACGCCACCATGCTCGCGCACCCGGCGCCCGATGCACCGATCGCCCTCACCACCGATGCCTCGGACTACGCGGTGGGCGCGGTGCACGAGCAATGGGTGCGTGGAGCTTGGCAACCGCTGGCGTTCTTTAGCCGGCAGCTTCGCCCGCCCGAACGCCGTTACAGTACCTTCGACCGCGAGTTGCTCGGACTTCACTTGGCGGTCAGGCACTTCCGCCATCTGCTCGAGGGCCGGGCGTTCACTGCCTTCGTCGACCACAAGCCGCTGATCTTCGCGATGGGCAAGGTCACCGAGCCGTGGTCGGCCCGGCAGCAGCGTCACCTCTCGGCCGTGTCCGAGTACACGACGGACATCCAGCACGTCGCGGGGAAGGACAACCCGGTGGCGAATTGCCTTTCCCGGGCCGTCGCCCACGCAGTCCACCTCGGCATCGACTATGCCCGGATGGCAGCGGACCAGGCCGCTGACCCCGACGTCCAGGCCTTGCGGACCGCCGTCACGGGCCTCCGCGTCACCGAGGTGCCGTTCGACGGTGCGGGCGCGGCCCTCTTGTGCGACGTCTCCCTCGGGCGTCCTCGCCCCATTGTGCCCGCGGGCTGGCAGCGCCAGGTGTTTGACGCCATCCACGGCCTGTCCCACCCGGGCGCGAGGGCCTCCCAAAGGCTGATCGCCGACAAGTTCGTCTGGCATGGCCTCCGGAAGGTCGTCCGCGGCTGGGCCAGGACATGCCTCGCGTGCCAGCGCGCCAAGGTGCACCGGCACAC
>NC_136273.1:6519254-6594254 GCF_964187855.1 Myxine glutinosa | reverse complement strand
ACATATGTAACATACATACATACATATATACATTATACATATGTATACATATATACATACATACATACATATGTAACATACATACATACATATATACATATGTATACATATATACATACATACATAACAATATGTAACATACATACATACATATATGTTTATAAACATAAACATCCATACATATACAAACATACATAAAATTTTGTATACAAACATACAAAACAATATAAAACATACAATATAATAAACATAAGGTGCTTCACTTTTCCAGTGTAGTGTGAAATTGCAAGAACATGATGGAACCTTCCTGAATGTGGACCCCTTTGAAAGAAGACTCTCACTAGCACGTACACTAAGTGACCCAAAATATTTGCTGACACCGTCTTTAATGGGCACGTAATTTTGGTTCTTTATTCTACAGATAAAGTACTTCAGTAATATCGTCAGACCAGTAAAAAAAAAACCGAAAAAATAAAGGTTGGAACAGTAGATTCGATGGTGCAACCTTATGAGCGGGCCAAAGTCTGAAGCCTCGGCCTAGTGTCAGGTGTGCTTATATCTTTCTACGGACGTAAATGAACACTCGTTTTACTTTGTGCGCGTGTTGCACATCACGTGCAGCGAATTTCACCTTCCTGCACCTTGTATTTATTGTTATTAAAAAAAACGCTTCTGTACACCGCCCTTGAGGCTCGGTTTGCAAGCCACCGTCTACAGTTCCATTGGAAGAGACATAATTACTCTTTTATGGAAAATGTTTTTCAAGTTACTTTTATCCTCCAAAATAGACCTTTTTGAAATATCCTGTTGTATATCGTTTTGGTCCCGTTACTCAATGGTGAAGATTCATTTGAAAAATTAAATAAATTCTCGTTTCCGGATCCGTATTCGGATCTTCACCAAAATCGAATCAATTCGTCCTTGTCACACATGACAGGTCTCTTCATGGTGAAGGCACCAGACTCGTGATATACCAGGGTATAATGTCTGGTCTGGTCTTCACCTTGTGTCTGACTGTTAATGTGTGGATTGGTGTCTCCTGTAGACCAGACCATGTCGGGCAGGTACTGCACATCACCTCCCTAAAGGTCACTTGGTTTTTATCAACAATCCAGTAGCTACTGGGAGAAGCTCAGATTCCAGGAGTTTTAAATCCAAATCTTAATAACAATACGCTTGCTTGTTCGTGTGTCTGTCCATCCATCTGTCTGTAACATTCCGTTCCACTCATTGGTTAGACAGATAGCCTGACTCCGCCCACAATATATACTTGGGGAAAAAACAATCACAAGGTCGCCATGTTGGGGCTTCCTGCTACGCGAAGTCAGACTTATTTGGACTTTTCATATTCATGATCGCCATTGCACTCCCTATGAGTTTTCCCTTCATTGTAAAACGACCAAAGGTGCAAAATGATTTTGAGCTGATGTTAAAATCGGCCTCACCGATCAAGGTAGCGGTCTTGGTGTCTATAAACCGCCCAAATAACTGTGTGCCATTCTCTCAAGCAGGGATTAACCCAGGTCATTATAAAAGGTCTTTGTCCGAGGTCATTATTTACCTTTAACAATGTGTATATGAGCATCAGGAAGAAGATATTTGGTTTTGGGTCGATTACTGCTGTGGCGGACACAAAAGCCCACTGGCGTGGTGACATCATTCCACGCACCAAGTGGGCGGTGGCCACGCCCGAGGGGTAGGCGTGGCCTCATGATATACACCGGGCGACCAGCCCGGAGCAGTGTTACAGTGTGCTCTTACAATAAAGACGTTTATATGTTACAGCTTGTCCGCTTCCTCCTTGCTCACAAGGAGCGCGCGTAACGCTGCGCTTTACTGGTGACCCTCGACGTTGGATCTGCCGTAGCGATCCTTCCGAACACGACGCCATTGCAATGGCCAACGACAAGGCAATGGCGATTAAACTTCCCGAATTTTGGGAGGCCCAGGCCGAAGTCTGGTTCGTTCAAGCCGAAGCCCAATTTCAGCTTCGGCGCCTCACCAACGACGACCTGCGCTACTGCCATGTCGTCGCCTCCCTCGGGCCCGGCACGGCCGCTCGAGTTGTGTCCGTCCTTCGCCACCCACCGGACGGCCACAAGTACGAGGCACTCAAGCGGCTACTCCTAGCCACGTTCGGCCTCACGGACGACGCACGGGCCGACCGCCTCCTGGATCTCCCCGAGCTCGGTGAGACGCGCCCGTCGGTCCGAATGGACCATATGCTGTCACTGTTGGGCGACGAAGCCCCCGGTTCGCTATTCCGGGCGCTTTTCCGGCGCCAACTTCCAGCGCAGGTTCGCCTCGCGTTGGCCGGGACCGAGCTAACGGAACCCCGAGCATTGGCAGCCCAGGCGGACAGGTACTTCGCCGCTTCGGACACGCGGGCGAGCGTCGGCGTGGCCGTCACGGCCCTCGACGCTGATGTTCAGCAGCATGTTCCACAGCATCAGCTTCTACAGCGCGCTGATGTTCAGCAGCATGCTGATACGCACCTCGTGAACGCCGCCACGCCCCGCCCACCGCCGCGGCGAAAACCGCCAACGCGGGGAAACCCGCCAACTCCACCGGCCTGGCGGAGCCAGCCGCGCTCCTCCAGCTCCACCACCTGGTGCTGGTTCCACGCCAAGTTCGGCCACGAAGCTCGGCGGTGTCATCCGCCATGCTCCTTCAACGGGTCGGGAAACGCCCGGGCCGGCGCTCAATAGTGGCGATGAGCGCCGGCCGTTCGAACAGCCTGCTGTTCATAACGGACACCTTCTCCGGGCGCCGTTACCTGTGCGACACGGGAGCGCAGGTGAGTGTCATTCCCGCCGGCACGTCAGACAAGCACGCCGCGGGTGGGGGCCCCGCGCTGCTTGCCGCGAACGGGACGCCCATCCGTACGTACGGAAAACGCTGCCTCTCTCTGCGGTTTGGAGGGCAGGTTTTCCGATGGACGTTCGTCACCGCCGACATGCCCATGGCACTGCTTGGCGCGGACTTCCTGTGCGCGAATGGGCTCCTGGTCGACGTCAAGCGCAGACGGCTTGTCCAGGCCGAGACGTTCAGCTCGCTCGCTTGTGCGTTGCCCAGCTCAACGAGCGGCTTGCCAAGCGGCTTGCCGAACGATTCGGTTCCGGCCACGTTGGTCTGTACGCTTCCGGCAGCGGACGCATTCACCCGCCTCCTCGCCGGCTTCCCGGCCCTCACGCGGCCCACCTTCTCGGCGGGGGCCGTCAAGCACGGGGTGGCCCATCACATCCCCACCGTCGGGCCACCGGTCTACGCCCGGGCACGCCGCCTCGAGCCGACGAAGCTGGCGGTGGCAAAAGCGGCGTTCGCTACCCTGGAGCGACTCGGCATCGTTCGGCGCTCAGAGAGCGCTTGGGCGTCGCCGCTGCACATCGTGCCGAAGCCCGGCGGGGGATGGCGACCGTGCGGGGACTATCGCCATCTCAATGACGCCACGACTCCCGACCGCTACCCCGTCCCCCACATTCAGGACTTTTCCGCCCGTTTGGCGGGCAGGTCCTTCTTCTCGAAGGTGGACCTCATACGCGGCTACCATCAGGTCCCCGTCAGGCCGGAGGACGCCCCGAAGACGGCGGTCATCACGCCATTCGGACTCTTCGAGTTCCTGCGCATGCCCTTCGGTCTGAAGAATGCGGCTCAGGCGTTCCAGCGACTGATGGACAGCGTCCTGCGCGACTTGGATTTTGTCTACGTCTACCTGGACGATATCCTCGTCGCCAGCGCGTCCCGCGAAGAGCACCTACGCCACCTCCGCACGCTCTTCGAACGCCTGGGCCAGCATGGCCTGATTGTGAACCCCGCAAAGTGCCGGTTCGGCGCCGCCACAATCGATTTTCTGGGGCACCGTGTCACCAGGCATGGAGCCGTCCCCCTACCGGCCAAGGTGGAGGCGGTGAAGGGGTTTCCGCGCCCCCGCACGATCAGAGGGCTGCAGGAGTTCCTGGGCATGGTGAACTTTTGCCATCGGTTCCTGCCCCGTATCGCCCAGCTCCTGCGCCCCCTGCACGAAGCTCTCCGAGGTAAGCCGGGCAAAGGCGACGTTACCTGGACCGAGCAGATGGACGCGGCGTTCACGGGCGCGAAGCTCGCCTTGGCTAACGCCACCATGCTCGCGCACCCGGCGCCCGATGCACCGATCGCCCTCACCACCGATGCCTCGGACTACGCGGTGGGCGCGGTGCACGAGCAATGGGTGCGTGGAGCTTGGCAACCGCTGGCGTTCTTTAGCCGGCAGCTTCGCCCGCCCGAGCGCCGTTACAGTACCTTCGACCGCGAGTTGCTCGGACTTCACTTGGCGGTCAGGCACTTCTGCCATCTGCTCGAGGGCCGGGCGTTCACTGCCTTCGTCGACCACAAGCCGCTGATCTTTGCGATGGGCAAATTCACCGAGCCGTGGTCGGCCCGGCAGCAACGTCACCTCTCGGCCGTGTCCGAGTACACGACGGACATCCAGCACGTCGCGGGGAAGGACAACCCGGTGGCGGATTGCCTTTCCCGGGCCGTCGCCCACGCAGTCCACCTCGGCATCGACTATGCCCGGATGGCAGCAGACCAGGCCGCTGACCCCGACGTCCAGGCCTTGCGGACCGCCGTCACGGGCCTCCGCGTCACCGAGGTGCCGTTCGACGGCGCGGGCGCGGCCCTCTTGTGCGACGTCTCCCTCGGGCGTCCTCGCCCCATCGTGCCCGCGGGCTGGCAGCGCCAGGTGTTTGACGCCATCCACGGCCTGTCCCACCCGGGCGCGAGGGCCTCCCAAAGGCTGATCGCCGACAAGTTCGTCTGGCATGGCCTCCGGAAGGCCGTCCGCGGCTGGGCCAGGACGTGCCTCGCGTGCCAGCGCGCCAAGGTGCACCGGCACACCCAGGCCCCGTTGGCCCCGTTCACGGTGCCGGAACGCCGGTTTGACCACGTCCACGTGGACCTGGTGGGACCTCTGCCCCCCTCGCGGGGTTTCACCTACGTCCTCACCATGGTGGACCGCACCACCCGGTGGCCGGAGGCCGTGCCCTTGGCGTCGACAACGGCGGCCGATGTCGCGCAGGCTTTCATCGCCACCTGGGTCGCCCGGTTCGGCGCCCCCTCAGACATCTCATCCGACCGTGGCCCCCAGTTCACCTCGGAGCTCTGGGGGGCGGTTGCGCAGGGGCTCGGGGTCCGGCTGCACCGAACCACGGCCTACCACCCCCAGGCTAACGGCCTGTGTGAGCGATTTCACCGCTCATTGAAGGCCGCGCTCCGGGCCACCCTCCGCGACGGCGGCTGGGTCGACAGGCTCCCCTGGGTCCTGCTGGGCCTCCGGACGGCGGGCCTTTCCGCGTGCTGGAGACCGGGGCGAGATGCACTTCACCCTGGACATCGGCGGTACTCCTGACCGCGTTTCGGTAGACCGCCTCAAGCCGGCCCACCTCGATGTGGACCATCCACCGCCAGTGGCCCGACCCCCACGTCGGGGCCGCCCTCCTGCGGGCGGACCCCCGGCACCGCCCAGCCCCGCCGCCACGCCGCCCCCCGGTCCTGCACCCATCCCAGGGGCAGCCAGGGGCATCCCACCTGGCATCCCTGCACCCCGGACGCCGCCGATCGCCAGGGGGCGCTTCGGCCGGGTCATTCGTCTGCCCCGCAAACTGGCCCTCCAGGTGCGCGGGAATTCTGGGGGGGCGCGTGTGGCGGACACAAAAGCCCACTGGCGTGGTGACATCATTCCACGCACCAAGTGGGCGGTGGCCACGCCCGAGGGGTAGGCGTGGCCTCATGATATACACCGGGCGACCAGCCCGGAGCAGTGTTACAGTGTGCTCTTACAATAAAGACGTTTTTATGTTACCGCTTGTCCGCTTCCTCCTTGCTCACAAGCAGCGCGCGTAACGCCGCGCTTTACTGCCAAATATCTTTTCCGCATATCTCGTGGGATTGAGAATTGAACAGGTGACCATGATGGGTGGAGAGGAAGTTTGAGGTGCCTTAGGGTTGGGAAGGGGAGGATGAGGACTTGGGGTTGAAGGGGGGGGGGGGGTGAGAGCAATGATGGGATAGAATTGGGAGGGGAGATTGTGTCTTGGGAGGGGGGGGGGGGAGGGAATTATTGAGAACTTTGGTGGGGGTGGGGAGGGTGTGGATTGATGACTTAGGGTTTGGAGTGGGATGGTGCAGACTTGGGGTTGACGGGGTTGGGGGAACAAAGATGGGACAGATTTGGGAGGGGAGGTTGAGGCGTTGAGGGGAATGGGGGGTGGTGGGGGGAGTTTAGTTTTAGTGTGGGGGGGAGGGGGGTTGAAGGCTTGGAGTGGGGAAGGAATTGACGCCTTCGGGTTGGGAGGGTGAGGACTTGGGGTTGGCCGGCGGAGACCGAGGACATGGGGCTTTTGAGAAGTAGGGGTAGAAGTTGAGGACTTGAAATCACATTTTACATTTCGTGGAATTTCACAGGTCCCTGCTCATCCTTAATACTGTTACTTTCAGGTGGATTAGAAATCACCTTCACCTGGGTGCAGTTCACCGTCTTCACCACTAGGCCACCAATGTACCAGGTGATGTATTTTTTCCTACATTGAAAACCATTTGCCACAAATTGACTAAATCCTAGCAACATGATACATATTGTTGAATTATATATATATATATTTATTTACATTAATTTTTTTATTTATATATATTTATATGGCCATTGTTGCTCATGCAGGGGAAAGAGTTTCTCATGCAGACACGAGAGTCATAACGATGCAATCAATCAGATGCTCATGTTAGCAACTAACTCACATTTTCTCTTCAACCATCTTCCTTTTACTGATCAATAAGCGAAAACGATCTCCCGATAACCAAGTTTGCTTCTACTCTCTTTAATGACGTGGTTATTTTATCAGCTCTGTGGCCTCAGGGTGAATGAATTGCTCGTCATTCTCCAGATCAATGACCTACCCGAATATCACCATCCAGTGTCCCAGGTCTGCAAACGATTAGTGGCCCAACGAGTCCTGAGGTTGTGTCTTTGACACTATCATGACCGGAGAAGTACAACCACGTAATGCAAGGTGTGTCCTCCTTGGTGGGACCGGCTGACTCTGGGACAGACCAGTGGTATGTGAAGGTATGACCAGGTTCGACTGATGCACCTGGACGATCTGTGGGACGACATGCAAATCTTTCATCAACACCCCCATGATTATGATTATTTAGTTTTTTAATTTTACTGGGCGTGTTTAAGGTGTGAAAAACACTTAAAATAAATATATATACATATTATGTACATCAAGGTTCATTGAGTAATAGAAGGTGGAAGGTGGATCCAAGGTCATTCAAAGTTGCAATATAAAGAGACTTCCTGGAGTGACAGAGAAAGATGTGAGATTGTCTTGGGCTGCATGTTCCGTTCCAGGATGCAGACCAGACTAATCGATCACTGGGGTGAGGGACCCATTGAGGACATTCATCAGGTTTTTCTATATATTGGGAGTATAAAGTACAATCGTTTTTATTGACCACTAGAACACTAACAGGGAGCACCGACCTCCACGGGGAAAGCAGAAAAGACTAGAACAGCACCAGGTAGAGAGCACACCTCCGCCTGGTGAACAGGTTACGTTTTGTATTCCACTGATAGGCCGGATCTGGATTCGGACCTGAACCAAAATCGAATCGGCTTGTTCTTGTCAGACACCCAACCGGTCCACCAGGTTTGGTCCGAATCCGTCCACAACTTTTTGAAATATCGTGTCATATATCGGTTTTCGCCCCATCATTCAATGGCGAAGAATCACTTAAATTTTATTCCCCGATCCGGATCTTCACCAAAATTGAACCAATTCTTCCTGGTAACACACCCACGCATTCCACCAAATTTAGTCCGAATCCGTCCACAACGTTTTGAGATATCCTGTTCACAGGCAAAGAAACAGACAAACAAAACAGACAAGAAGGCATCAGGTAGTCGCCTTACAGGTGACGAAAATTGAGAGAATTGATTCATTGTGCAATTAAAATAAATAATAATCGTAAAATAATTGATTTCTAAAATCATTTGGCGAGAGATAACAAAGAGAGGGGGAGAGGGGAAAGAGGTTGAGAGAGGAAGGAGGAGAGGGGAGAGAGGGAGAGGGAGGGAGAGAGAGTGATGGAGAGATAAGGAAGAGAGAGTGAGAGGGTGAGAGAGGGCAGGGAGAGGGAGAGAGAGAGAGAGAGAGAGGGAGGAGGTAAAGAGGTTGAGAGAGGGAGGAGGAGAGGGAGAGAGAGGGAGAGGGAGAGAGAGAGGGCAAGGAGAGGGCAAGGAGAGAGAGAGAGAGCAGAGAGAGAGAGAGAGGGAGAGAGGGAGAGTGAGGGCAGGGAGAGAGAGAGGGAGAGTGAGGGCAGGGAGAGAGAGAGAGAGAGAGGGAGAGGGGAAAGAGGTTGAGAGAGGAAGGAGGAGAGGGGAGAGAGAGGGAGGGAGAGAGATAGTGATGGAGAGATAAAGAAGAGAGAGGGTGAGAGAGGACAGAGAGAGAGAGAGAGAGAGAGAGAGAGAGCAGGGAGAGAGAGAGAGAGGGAGGAGGGAAAGAGGTTGAGAGAGGGAGGAGGAGAGAGAGAGAGAGAGAGAGCAGGGAGAGAGAGAGAGAGAGAGAGAGAGAGGGAGGAGGGAGAGAGACAGAGAGAGAGGGAGGAGGGAAAGAGGTTGAGAGAGGGAGGAGGAGAGAGAGAGAGAGAGAGAGAGAGAGCAGGGAGAGAGAGAGAGAGGGAGGAGGGAAAGAGGTTGAGAGAGGGAGGAGGAGAGAGAGAGAGACAGAGCAGGGAGAGAGAGAGAGAGAGCAGGGAGAGAGAGAGAGGGAGGAGGGAAAGAGGTTGAGAGAGGGAGAGGGAGAGGGAGCGGGGAGTGATGGAGAGATAAGGAAGAGAGAGAGATTGAGAGGGTGAGAGAGGGAGGGTAAGGGAAGGAGAGGAAGGGAGGGAGTGGGGGGGGGGGGGGAGTTCCCCAGTGTATGCTGGGAGAGAAAAGAAGTTTGGTACTTTGTGTTAAACAATTAGAACTAAAGTCAAACTGAAAGTCCATGATCAGGAATTTGAAGATCAGGAAGTCTCTTTAATCTTACACGTCACTCCAGGGCTTCAAGAATGCCGTTCACTACCATCTCAGATCATCCCCGATCCACAACCATGATCTTTTCGACCTCCGTTAACCCCTCCCTAACCCCACCTCTTTCCAGGTTTCCAATCTTTCCTTCCACCTATGTGATTGATAACCATCTTGTTTACCCCTCCCCCCCCCCCCCCCCTCCACCTCCATCTCTTCCCCTGGCTCCCATTTTTTCCACATCCCTTATTTCTCCAACTCTCCCTCTGTTTTGTCCCTCACCCCTGCTGTTGGTGTGTCCCCCCCTCTATTTGTGTTATACCCTTCACTCTGTTACTTCCTGATCCATTCTGTGTTCTTGCTCCTCCATGAGCCTCGACAGTGCATCCAAAAACAAATGACTGACTTGTGTTTGGCTTTGATTATTGATCGTATTAGCTCCGTACAAACCATTTGAATATGTGAATAAGGAAGTCCTTCATGAGACCTGCAGACACTTCAAATGGGGGACAGCAGAGGATGCACGGGGTGCATATAGGAGGAAACTCCCAGGAGGGAAAACTGTGCATTTGGGATCAGGTGAGCTCGAGGGTTAGCATGGATTAACAGGTGAACGAGGGTTAACAAGGGTAGAAGAGATCATGGTTTTGGATGGGGGACGGTCTGAGAAAATAAAACGGCAGGTAGAGTCCAGGTAAACTTGAAATAGAGAATGATCATGTTTGGATACCTGCTTATGAAACAAAACACGTTCAAGCAGCTGCTTTGTCTCATTGTGATTCCATATTTAACGACACAAAGGAAGAATAAATGCTCAAGACGAACTTGCCGAGACAGGTGAAGGTGTTGAAAGGAGACGAATCAGAAAGGTCCGTATAAACCGGTACCTTTTTTTCAGTTGTATGCAACACGTTCAGGTTTCCATGCTCACCTGTAGCGTTGTCCTGGTACGGCACTCCCTCGTTTTCCTTGTTGTACGACAGGCCGTGCACCTGGATGCTGAACGTGTGAGTTGCTTTGTTCATGAACGTTACGGACAAAGAATCCCCGACTTCTGCTCGAATTGCTGGGCCTGCTCGACGCGCACACAAACAATTTGTTGTTAATTATAAAATAAAATAAAATAATAATTATTTGAAAATAAATAAAATTAAATCATAAATATTGTTAATTAATAATATTTTTTGATTTTAAGTCATCCCAATTTACAATACAGTGAGTGAGACAAATAAAATACTAATAATTGTATTGTTTTGGTTAAGTACAGCGACTTCAGAAAGTATTCACCCCCCTCGACTTTTTTCACATTTTCTTTTCTTAAAGCCTGAATTTAAAATGGATTAGATTGAGAGCTTTTTGTCACTGAGCGACACATCATACCCCATAATGTCAAAGTGGAATTTTCATTTTTTAGAAGTTAAAAAAAAAAATCTTGGAATCATACGAATGTAAACATAAGAATTTAAACAGACAAAAAACCCCCCCTATTTTGGGCCCCTGCCCCCTGTATATCCCTTTAAACCTCCAAACTGAAGGTTGTGGTCAGGCTTCATCAAAATAGTGTTTGTAGTTTCAGAGGAAAAAACAAATTCCTATTTTGTGGGGTCAAACCTGGATCTACTTTGACCCCCAATAGACCCCCTTAAACCCCGATCTTTTTAATGCCTGAACAAACTTGAGTCGCAACAAACCAAATATCATTTGTGCCAAGTTTGGTCACAATTCCTTCATCGGTTTTGGAGAAGTTGCAAGTGTTTATGGACGGACGGACGGACGGACTGACGGACGGACGAACTAATGGACGGACGGACTGATGGACGGACTGATGGACGGACTGATGGACGGGCTGATGGACAGACTGATGGACGGACTGATGGACGGACTGACGGACGGACTGATGGACGGGCTGATGGACGGACGGACGGACGGACTGACGGACGGACTGACTGACTGACGGACGGACTGATGGACGGACGGACTGATGGACGGACGGACGGACTGACTGACGGACGAACTGACGGACGGACTGATGGACGGATGGACGGATGGACGGACGGACTGACTGACGGACGAACTGACGGACGGACTGATGGACGGACGGACGGACGGACTGACTGACGGACGGACTGACTGACTGACGGACGGACTGACTGACTGACGGACGGACTGACTGACTGACGGACGGACGGACTGACGGACGAAGTAATGGATGGACGGACTGATAGACGGACTGATGGACAGACTGATGGACGGACTGATGGACGGACTGACGGACGGACTGATGGACGGACTGATGGACGGACGGACGGACGGACTGACGGACGGACTGACTGACTGACGGACGGACTGATGGACGGACGGACTGATGGACGGACTGATGGACGGACGGACGGACTGACTGACGGACTGACTGACTGACGGATGGACTGATGGACGGACAGACTGATGGACGGACTGATGGACGGACTGATGGACGGACTGACGGATGGACGGACTGATGGACGGACGGACGGACTGACGGACGGACTGACTGACTGACGGATGGACTGATGGACGGACGGACTGATGGACGGACTGATGGACGGACGGACGGACGGACTGACTGACGGACGAACTGATGGACGGACTGATGGACGGACTGATGGACGGACGGACGGACGGACGAACTGACGGACGGACTGATGGACGGACGGACGGACGGACTGACTGACTGACGGACGGACTGACTGACTGACTGACGGACGGACGGACTGACGGACGGACGAAGTAATGGACGGACGGACTGATGGACGGACTGATGGACGGACTGACGGACAGACTGATGGACGGACGGACTGACGGACGGACGGACTAATGGACGGATGGACTGATGGACGGACGGACTGATGGACGGACGGACTGATGGACGGACGGACGGACTGACGGACGGACTGACGGACTAATGGACGGACGGACTGATGGACGGACTGATGGACGGACTGACGGACGGACTGATGGACGGACGGACTGATGGACTGATGGACGACGCGCCGTCGCATAAGCTCCTCGGAACGACGTTCCAGGTGAGCTAATGATATTAATCAACTAACAGGGTTATCAAAGTAACTATTTCGACATAGAATGTTGATTTGTTTGATATAAAGAAATGTAACCATTTACCCTTCTGAAAGTGTTGAGTGACCTGTACCTGAACCCCCATATCATACTCTGGGTGGAACGTTTTTTACGAGACCGTCCTCAGCAGATGAGGGTGAGCAGGTGAGGGTGAGCAGGTGAGGGTGAATGGTAGCTTATCAAAGTTATCAATCTTGAATACTGGTGCTCCACAAGGCGGTGTATTGTCACCTCTACTGTTCAGTTTGTACACCAATGGATGCGTGGCTCTTAAAGAAGTTTGTAACTTTCTTAAGTAGGCAGACGATATCGCCATTGTTGGCTGTCTTTCCGATCAATCACCCTTTGTATCTTTACCTCGACGAGATTGACACATTGAACAAGTGGTGTGGGGACTTTTGTCTTACTCTGAATGTGGACAAAACAAAAGAGATGATTTTGGACTTTCGGAAAGGTCACAATCATGAGCCTGTAACCGTAAATGGTGATAAGGTGGAAATTGTTAGCAAATTTAAATACCTGGGCACCTTTATTGATAGGTGTGACACGTTAACTTTTGATGGAAATACTGATGCTGTGTACAACAGTACAAGAAATCAATACAAAGATTGTATCTTCTCAGGAAGTTGAATTCATTTGGTGTTGGCTCTCGTGTGATGCGGATGTTGACAAATTCCTTACTGATCACTGATCAGTGTTTTATCATTTCATTTGATTTCCTGGTACAGTTATCTTGATGTGCGGAATACGTCACGATTGAGAAAGATCATTACACTGGCATTTATAGCTGTAGGTGGGCCTTCTACCAGTCTGGAGTCTCGATACCTGCGAGCATTGAAAAGGAAGGTGGTGCAGGTGTGTGCCGATGAAAGTCATTTCTTGAACGGACTTTTTGAAAAACTGCCATCAGGGAGACACTTTCGTGTATGATTATGATGATTATGATGATTATGATGACTGTTTAGTCCATCTTCTACATTTTAGATATTTTTATTTTGTTTTCAAACATTTGAAAATTATGTTTGTTAATTAATGAATTAATTAATTAATTTTAGTTGACTTTTTGTTTTGTTATTCCCTTTGTGTTTTATGTTGTTATGATGGTTGACTGACGGAATCACCAAACAATAATTCCCCTGAATCTGGGACAATAAAGATTTTCTATGCATTGAAAGTGTTACCCAGAAGTCCCATGTGTTCCTCCTTCGGTCCTCGCTTCTGCGGAGTGGAGAAGTCGGAGTCCGTGTAACCACGATACACCGCCTTCCAGTAGCTGCCACCAAAGTGGTTTGACTCGTGATCAAAAAAAGGTGCTGAATCACTACAATCGTCAGACAAAAGGAGGTAAAAGCAGAAAAATTAGTAATTGGGGCCTCACAAGATTCTCATTGATGATTTATGGAACGAGAATGGGATGAGAATGAGGCAAAGGAAACATGATATATTGTTGTGATATATAACATGTGATATATTGTTTATGATATATAACATGTGATATATTGTTGTGATATATAACATGTGATATATTGTTTATGATATATAACATGTGATATATTGTTGTGATATATAACATGTGATATATTGTTTATGATATATAACATGTGATATTTTGTTGTGATATATAACATGTGATATTTTGTTGTGATATATAACATGTGATATATTGTTGTGATATATAACATGTGATATATTGCTGTGATATATAACATGTGATATATTGCTGTGATATATAACATGTGATATATTGCTGTGATATATAACATGTGATATATTGCTGTGATATATAACATGTGATATATTGTTTATGATATATAACATGTGATATATTGCTGTGATATATAACATCTGATATATTGTTTATGATACATAACATGTGATATATTGTTTATGATATATAACATATGATATATTGTTGTGATATATAACGTGACATATTGTTGTGATTATATAACATGTGATATATTGTTGTAATTATATAACATGTGATATATTGTTGTTGTATATAACATGTGATATATTGTTGTGATATATAACATGTGATATATTGTTGTGATATATAACATGTGATATATTATTTATGATATATAACATGTGATATATTGTTGTGATATATAACATGTGATATATTGTTGTTATATATAACATGTGATATATTGTTGTGATATATAACATGTGATATATTGTTGTGATATATAACATGTGATATATTGCTGTGATATATAACATGTGATATATTGCTGTGATATATAACATGTGATATATTGCTGTGATATATAACATGTGATATATTGTTTATGATATATAACATGTGATATATTGCTGTGATATATAACATCTGATATATTGTTTATGATACATAACATGTGATATATTGTTTATGATATATAACATATGATATATTGTTGTGATATATAACGTGACATATTGTTGTGATTATATAACATGTGATATATTGTTGTAATTATATAACATGTGATATATTGTTGTTGTATATAACATGTGATATATTGTTGTGATATATAACATGTGATATATTGTTGTGATATATAACATGTGATATATTATTTATGATATATAACATGTGATATATTGTTGTGATATATAACATGTGATATATTGTTGTTATATATAACATGTGATATATTGTTGTGATATATAACATGTGATATATTGTTGTGATATATAACATGTGATATATTGTTGTGATATATAACATGTGATATATTGTTGTGATATATAACATGTGATATATTGTTGTTATATATAACATGTGATATCTTGTTGTGATATATAACATGTGATATATTGTTGTGATATATAACATGTGATATATTGTTGTGATATATAACATGTGATATATTGTTGTTATATATAACATGTGATATATTGTTGTGACATATCACATGTGATATATTGTTCTGATATATAACATGTGATCCCTCTATATTGTGCTACCTTCCAGGCTTATCCAAAGGCTGGCCATTGAAAACGTTGATTCCACCAGGCCCATAATTCCAAATGACCTCTTCAGCTGCTATAAAGTACTCCCTTTGTTTCCCACCAGCAACCGGCTCTGCAGGAGCCTTCAGTCCACAGCTGCTCACGTGGTACAAGGCCTGCATCCCAGCTGAAGGGGAAGTCAAAATAGGAAAAGTGAAAACGGCCTAAAAATATTAATTGAATAAGAGAGACAACTTATAGCAAATGCATCCTGGATGGCGATTGAATTACGGATTTAGTCTGCTGGTTGCATCATTGGTATGCTTCTGCTGGTCCTGTACATAAATGTAGGAATTTGGAAATTGGCCAGGTTATTGGCAGACTGGGGTGTACTCCATTGAATGCTAGCATATGACACCCGACAACGTTCCTCAAAGCAAGCACACTACTTCTGAGTTTTCCTGTCAGCCTTTGAAGAACCTTGAAGAAGAAGAAGACGAAGAGGAAGAAGAAGAAGAAGAAGAAGAAGAAGAGCATTCCTATTGCATCTTCAGATACATATGGCTGTCGAAGCAGTTTCTTGGCTATTGGGCACAATCCTGGAGGAGTCGCCACTCCCACGCAGGATACTCGAATGGTTCATTCATCCATTTAAGATGATACTCATTTTGCCAACCTCGGAAGGATGGTTACAGGCTGAGTCAACCCACCTGGTGTTAATTCAATGGCTGACAGGGGCTTGAACTCAGGGCCTTGTGAACTCAAGCCAGCAACCTTAACCGTGAAGCCAACAACAGGCCGAAGAACCTTGAACCAACTGTCAATTTCAGGTATACCGATGAAAGTTTAACAAACCTGGTGAGAAGGCAGGTAAACTGGGACAATGTTCGATATATTTCAATTTCAAGGAGTGTGCTTGAAAGAACATGTTCAGATTTACATCAACTGTTTAAAACATGTTCATATACTCAACATCAAAAGAAACTTATCAAATCTTTATAAGGACACTCATTGAAATCCTCCATGCAAAAATAAAAATATATTTGAACACAGGTAAGGTTCAGCTATCTTTACTAAATACATGTCAATAAACAAGGAGTTGCCTCAATCACAAAAAAACAAAAAGCATGAACATCACAAGGGGTGGTGCAACAAAAGTCACAGCACAGCAACACAAAGGCACGCACCTGAATACAGTCAAAACAAAATGACACAGGAATGGAGACAACACTCCTAACAGTCAAGGACAGAATGACAACAGTCCTCAATATCGTGTGTGTCCTCCCTGAGCTGTGATGCAGGCTGTCCACCTCCGACGCATGCTCTGTACCAGGCGTCTGATGCGGTCCTGGGGAGGTCTGTCCCACTCCTCCTGCAAGCCTTGAATGAGCTTGATCTCCTCGATGCAAGATGTCGACTAAGCTCATCCCATAAATGCTCAATGGGATTGAGGTCAGGGGAATAAGGCATCCAAGACATCACTTCAACACCCTGTTCCTGGAGGAAGTTGGTGGTCAGGCGAGCAGCATGGGGCCCAGCGTTGTCCTGCTGGAAAACTGCGATGTCAGGATGAGCCTGGAGAAATGGCAGCAGATGAGGTCTCAAAACTTCATTGACTTAACGCTGACTCGTGAGATTGCCTTCGATGACGACCAGAGGTGTTCTGAAACGGGTGGAAATGCCGACCCATACCATCACAATGGGTCCTCCCCAACGATTGATCTGGCGAATACAGCATGAAGCCAAACAGTTCAATCTTGGTTTCATCAGACCACAGAATCCTGTTTCTCACAGTCTGAGAGTCCTTTAGGTGCTTTTTTGCAAACTCCAAGTGGGCTTTCATGTGTCTTTCACTGAGGAGAGGCTTCCGTCTGGCCACTCTGCCATAAAGCCCAGATTGGTGGAGTGTTGCAGTGATGGTTGTCCTTCTGGAAGTTTCTCCCATCTGCACACAGGATCTCTGGAGCTCAGCCAGAGTGACCATCGGGTTCTTGGTCACCTCTCTTACAAAGGCCCTTCTCCCCCGATTGCTCAGTTTGGCCGGACGGCCAGCTCTAGGAAGAGTCTTGGTTGTTCCAAACTTCTTCCATTTAAGAATTATGGAGGCCACTGTGCTCTTGGGAACCTTCAATGCAGCAGGATGTTTTTGTAGGCTTCCCCAGATCTGTGCCTCGACACAATCCTGTCTCTGAGCTCTGCAGGCAGTTCCTTCGACCTCATGGCTTGATTTTTGCTCTGATATGCATTGTCAGCTGTGAGACCTTATATAGACAGGTGTGTGCCTTTCCAAATCGTGCCCAATCAATTGAATTTACCACAGGTGGACTCCAATCAAGGTGTAGAAACATCTCAAAGATGATCAAGAGAAATGGGAGGCACCTGAGCTAAATTTCAAGTGTCATAGCAAAGGGTCTGAATACTTATGTCAATGTGATATTTCAGTTTTTTCTTTTTAATAAATTTGCAAAACTTTCTGAAATCCTGTTTTCTCTTTGTCATTATGGGGTATCGAGTGTAGATTGATGAGGGAAAAAATGAACTTAAACGATTTCAGCATAAGGCTGCAACATAACAAAATGTGAAAAAAGTGAAGGGGTCTCAATACTTTCTGAATGCACTGTATCCTAGCCCTTCTACGTGCCTCGACCATTTATACCATGCATACAGGAACATTTGTATTACTTTACTAGTTGAAGTACCTGGTGTTGCCCGGGGAAACTTGTGCGAATTTTAAAAGAATTGTGAAATATCCGTGTGAAGAGTGCTTTAACCTCAGTGTTTTCCAGGTAAAAAATGGAAATTGTGATACCCTCTGCCACCAACACCAGGTGGCGCTACATGGTACACATTTACATAAATAATTTACACCCCCTCCCCCACTCCTCCCCTCTCCCCCCGCTCCCCACACCCTCGTGTGCAGCCGTGGCCACATAGCCCCCCCCCCCCCACTCCACGCACACAGTTGTATTTGCACCCAGAGTTGGCAATTTGTAACTTAAAATATATGGCCATGCATAGAACACATAGAAACAGAGAGAGAGGAAGAGAAAGAGGGGGAGGGATGGAAAGACCAAAAAGCCCTTCCCGTGCTTTGTCCGCCTCACCCTCTCTCTTCGCCCCCCCCCCCCCCTCTCTCCCCACAGGTTTCTGCAGGGCTCACAAGGCCCACCAGGAACCCCCTCTTGTCAAACTACCGAAATCCTCCATTCATTGTTCCTCTTTTTCCCCACCTGTTTCCCCTTGCATCACAAACCTGATGGAAGTGAATGCATCACAAACCTGATGGAAGTGAATGCATCACAAACCTGATGGAAGTGAATGCATCGCAAACCTGATGGAAGTGAATGCATCGCAAACCTGATGGAAGTGAATGCATCGCAAACCTGATGGAAGTGAATGCATCACAAAGCTGATGGAAGTGAATGCATCACAAACCTGATGGAAGTGAATGCATCACAAACCTGATGGAAGTGAATGCATCGCAAACCTGATGGAAGTGAATGCATCACAAACCTGATGGAAGTGAATGCATCACAAACCTGATGGAAGTGAATGCATCACAAACCTGATGGAAGTGAATGCATCGCAAACCTGATGGAAGTGAATGCATCGCAAACCTGATGGAAGTGAATGCATCGCAAACCTGATGGAAGTGAATGCATCGCAAACCTGATGGAAGTGAATGCATCGCAAACCTGATGGAAGTGAATGCATCGCAAACCTGATGGAAGTGAATGCATCACAAACCTGATGGAAGTGAATGCATCGCAAACCTGATGGAAGTGAATGCATCACAAACCTGATGGAAGTGAATGCATCACAAACCTGATGGAAGTGAATGCATCGCAAACCTGATGGAAGTGAATGCATCGCAAACCTGATGGAAGTGAATGCATCGCAAACCTGATGGAAGTGAATGCATCACAAACCTGATGGAAGTGAATGCATCACAAACCTGATGGAAGTGAATGCATCGCAAACCTGATGGAAGTGAATGCATCACAAACCTGATGGAAGTGAATGCATCACAAACCCGATGGAAGTGAATGCATCACAAACCTGATGGAAGTGAATGCATCACAAACCTGATGGAAGTGAATGCATCACAAACCTGATGGAAGTGAATGCATCGCAAACCTGATGGAAGTGAATGCATCGCAAACCTGATGGAAGTGAATGCATCGCAAACCTGATGGAAGTGAATGCATCGCAAACCTGATGGAAGTGAATGCATCGCAAACCTGATGGAAGTGAATGCATCACAAACCTGATGGAAGTGAATGCATCGCAAACCTGATGGAAGTGAATGCATCACAAACCCGATGGAAGTGAATGCATCGCAAACCTGATGGAAGTGAATGCATCACAAACCTGATGGAAGTGAATGCATCGCAAACCTGATGGAAGTGAATGCATCACAAACCTGATGGAAGTGAATGCATCGCAAACCTGATGGAAGTGAATGCATCACAAACCTGATTGAAGTGAATGCATCACAAACCTGATGGAAGTGAATGCATCGCAAACCTGATGGAAGTGAATGCATCGCAAACCTGATGGAAGTGAATGCATCGCAAACCTGATGGAAGTGAATGCATCACAAACCCGATGGAAGTGAATGCATCACAAACCCGATGGAAGTGAATGCATCACAAACCCGATGGAAGTGAATGCATCACAAACCTGATGGAAGTGAATGCATCACAAACCCGATGGAAGTGAATGCATCACAAACCCGATGGAAGTGAATGCATCACAAACCCGATGGAAGTGAATGCATCACAAACCCGATGGAAGTGAATGCATCACAAACCCGATGGAAGTGAATGCATCACAAACCCGATGGAAGTGAATGCATCACAAACCTGATGGAAGTGAATGCATCACAAACCCGATGGAAGTGAATGCATCACAAACCCGATGGAAGTGAATGCATCACAAACCCGATGGAAGTGAATGCATCACAAACCCGATGGAAGTGAATGCATCACAAACCCGATGGAAGTGAATGCATCACAAACCCGATGGAAGTGAATGCATCACAAACCCGATGGAAGTGAATGCATCACAAACCTGATGGAAGTGAATGCATCACAAACCTGATGGAAGTGAATGCATCACAAACCTGATGGAAGTGAATGCATCACAAACCCGATGGAAGTGAATGCATCACAAACCCGATGGAAGTGAATGCATCACAAACCCGATGGAAGTGAATGCATCACAAACCCGATGGAAGTGAATGCATCACAAACCCGATGGAAGTGAATGCATCACAAACCCGATGGAAGTGAATGCATCACAAACCCGATGGAAGTGAATGCATCACAAACCTGATGGAAGTGAATGCATCACAAACCTGATGGAAGTGAATGCATCACAAACCTGATGGAAGTGAATGCATCACAAACCCGATGGAAGTGAATGCATCACAAACCCGATGGAAGTGAATGCATCACAAACCTGATGGAAGTGAATGCATCACAAACCCGATGGAAGTGAATGCATCACAAACCCGATGGAAGTGAATGCATCACAAACCCGATGGAAGTGAATGCATCACAAACCCGATGGAAGTGAATGCATCACAAACCCGATGGAAGTGAATGCATCACAAACCCGATGGAAGTGAATGCATCACAAACCTGATGGAAGTGAATGCATCCCAAACCCGATGGAAGTGA
Organism: Myxine glutinosa; assembly: GCF_964187855.1. Classification (NCBI taxonomy): domain Eukaryota; kingdom Metazoa; phylum Chordata; class Myxini; order Myxiniformes; family Myxinidae; genus Myxine; species Myxine glutinosa. The sequence goes on along the minus strand of NC_136273.1, from coordinate 6,573,464 downwards.
ATGCATCACAAACCCGATGGAAGTGAATGCATCACAAACCCGATGGAAGTGAATGCATCCCAAACCCGATGGAAGTGAATGCATCACAAACCCGATGGAAGTGAATGCATCACAAACCCGATGGAAGTGAATGCATCACAAACCCGATGGAAGTGAATGCATCACAAACCCGATGGAAGTGAATGCATCCCAAACCCGATGGAAGTGAATGCATCACAAACCCGATGGAAGTGAATGCATCACAAACCCGATGGAAGTGAATGCATCACAAACCCGATGGAAGTGAATGCATCACAAACCCGATGGAAGTGAATGCATCACAAACCCGATGGAAGTGAATGCATCACAAACCCGATGGAAGTGAATGCATCACAAACCCGATGGAAGTGAATGCATCACAAACCCGATGGAAGTGAATGCATCGCAAACCAACATTTATCTTTAATTGTAGTTAACCTGTGTTTCTCATTCCGACTGTCTTGGTGTAAACCTGGAACAGGAATGTTGGGTAAAGTACATAATCACCATCATTTGGATTCGGATGGAAGTGAATGCATCACAAACCTGATGGAAGTGAATGCATCACAAACCAACATTTATCTTTAATTGTAGTTAACCTGTGTTTCTCATTCCGACTGTCTTGGTCGTTTGACAGAAGGATGTCATTTCACAACTGTCTTCCTCCAGTCTGTTCCAAAAACAGAATTATTTCCTTGCCCCGTCTTGGGTGAAAGGTGTTCAAGGTGGATGAACACAGCAGCTCCTCATGGCCTACAAGGACGAGTACTTGTTGCAGGTACTGCTTATGGGATAATACTGTGATGAAATTGTCATCTAAGTTACGACACTGATGTTATTCTCCTCATTGCCGCTACGCGACTCCTCCGCGGCTCCTATAAAAGAGACTGCCTTTCAGCGCAGAAGGTAGTTCTTCATCCATCATCGCTATGTAACTCTATAGCACCTCTGGGCTTCCGTAGAATGGTAACGATCCTGCATTGTACGCTATCTGCTCGCTTATCGAGATACCACCTGTATGCACCTGTATTTATCTGAAGTAATACTAATACAATGATTCTTGGTTTTCTCTCTAGATGCTGTTGAGAACGATTACGATTAAACCTACTGTTGGGACAATGTTGTATCTCTGATTTTTACAACAAATACTATCCCATCAACAGTTGGAGACACTCTATTTTATTGAAAATGCATAGCAGGCCTCGTTGTTGATCAGTCATTATCTTGCAGGGTATTCTTGAGCAAATGTCGAGGGCCTAGACTGTGCTCTCATCCCAGACGAGACTCAGTTTTTTTGTATAAGAACACTTAACGGAAGAGTTTGAACACTGGACGGATCAGGATGCTGAATAGAACAAAAGGAACAATAGAGGGAGAAGGAGAGAGGGGGTGAAACACCAACAGCGGGGTTGAAGGCCAAAAAGAGAGAGAGACTTGAACAAAATAATGGGCGTGGGGAGGAATCAGGGGTAGGGGAGGATGCATATGGGATGGCAGATGGGGGTTGGGGGAGTAAACAGGCAGGACAATTCCAGGCAGCTATAGGTAAACAGGGTTTATTACAAATCAAAAGAAGTTGTTTCAACGAATTGCCAATATTTTTGTTTACATTAAATCCTTACTATAATTCACGGACCGTTGTTTATTTATGTGGTTGCGTGTTTGTCGCGCTACTCCTCCTACATTTCTGACCCAATTACATCTAGATTTTTCTATATATGATCAGCATGACCCTAATTAGTGTATAGGTGTGTTTATATCTTTGCCGGTGGTCTTAGCGGCAGGTGGGTGCAAATTCTCTATGTAAATGTGTATCATGTAGCGCCACCTACAGGTGGGAGAGGGTATTGCAATTCCCCACCCTTTGCAGTACATTGTTCCTGTCTCCACGTTTTCCAGTGCAGTAATATGTTTTGAATTGCAAGCAGTAGGCATGTTTTTGCTTCATGCACGTAACCCGGGATATTTTGTTATTTTTGGGAGCGAGTGAGGGAGCTAGCTGTCAGTTGCCTATACACCGCCCAAATAAAGGTGGGTGTCAGAAGAACCTGTTGCATGCTGAGCAAAAGGTTGCCCATAAGGCAGGTACTCTGCTAGTATGTAAAATAAGGTAGAGCAAGATGTCTTTAGCAAAAAAAAAAAAAATAATAAACAGAGCCGTCCTCTCACCAATACATCCTCCTCGGATCTTCTGTGCAGTATGTTGAACATTCTTCAATTGAAATTGCCCAACATACAAATTCAGTCATGAAGTCTTCTGGCGCGGACATTCAGGATACATAACATATAATCACAGCACCTTGGGGTTACATGGGGCAAATGCATCTTGCCCCACCTCGACCTTAGGAGACGTGTCATTACCAGATTACTATTGGTGAAAAAGGAAGTGATAAAAAGGATGCAAAGTGAGGAAGCACACAACAAGAACAAGATTGACCAAGGAGGACGATAAGTGAGAAGTTAGCTCAGTAAGTTAATGTGTTAAGCAAGTCTTTCTTACCCAATATGTGATCATTAACATTGCAGCTCAAGAGCCAGGTGCCGGGTTCCACGGGCGTCTGATGCGCAGTCATAAACGTGGCGGGGAACAGGTTGATGTTGTCCACACGATGGTGTTTTGAGACCAAGGTGGCACCGTGGAAAAAAGCTGAATGGATGTCCACTTCATTGCCCATGCCCACAAGGTGCCACGTGACATCTGCACCTGCACACATCTCAAGGCCCTTCAGGTTTCCGTAAACGTAGCCGTTGATGCCTGAAAGTGAAATAAAATGTCGTTACGTTCATAGTCTCAAAGTTTGAGTCTCTAGCCATCTTAATCTCTTTGTATATGGATGACGAGCTTTGTTTTTATGTTTTACATGTTTACGTCCCTTTATCGTCATACAATATGACATGTAGAATTTTGTGTCGGTTTGGACCAATTCAATTTCACCTTAAAATTATCTTGAGGAATAAAAAGTCAAAGGAAACAATCATTTGGTCCCTCCAGACCGACTTAAGGTAAAAGATTTTCTAAACGGAAAAGTATTACAATATGTTTGTAATGAAACAAGCATTATGAGTATTGCGCTGCAATACATGTCCCCTACCGGCAGTCTGTTGACCGGAAAACTGTTGTGGAAATTACCAAAGTTCAAAGTGCCATAACTTTGTCAAAAATGATCGAAACGTCGTGAAGTTCGAACTTGATCTGTAACTTATCATGAGGAAACCATGTGCCAAGTTTGAAATCATTAGCATTAAGAGTTTAGAAAAAAAGTCCGGAAAACTGTTCTTTGCCGGACGGACAGACTGACAGACTGACAGACTGACAGACTGACAGACGGAGTGCAAACGTATAGTCCCCTTCGGTGTACACCGGTAGGGGACTAATAAGCCCACAAGGTCGCTCTGTGGAGCAGCCTGCACGTATTGCACTGTGTGAATTATATAATTACCAACTCACGGTCTGAGGTAACTCGGCTAAAAATTATCCAATTTGCACCAAATAAAGTTTATGAATGGTTGCACAGACCCATACTTCTCACTAAAAGTGGAAACAGAATGTAAATCTGAGTTAAAATAAGCCCGCAAGGTCGCTCCGTGGAGCAGCCTGCACGTATTGCACTATGTGTGAATTATATAATGACCAACTCACGGTCTGAGGTAACTCGGCTAAAAATTATCCAATTTGCACCAAATAAAGTTTATGAATGGTTTCACGGACCCCTACTTCTCACTAAAAGTGGAAACAGAATGTAAATTGGAGTTAAAACAAGGAATATTAACAGCTTTGACTTACGCACTCCAAATTATAGTCCGGAAAACTTTTGGGGAAATTACCAAAGTTCAAAGTGCCATAACTTTGTCAAAAATGATCGAAACGTCGTGAAGTTTGAACTTGATCTGTAACTTATCATGAGGAGACCATGTGCCAAGTTTGAAATCATTAGCATTAAGAGTTTAGGGAAAAAAGTCTGGAAAACTGTTCTTTGCGTGACAGACTGACAGACTGACAGATGGACAGACGGACAGACTGACAGACTGACAGACGGAGGGACTGAGTGCAAACCTATAGTCCCCTCCGGTGTATACCGGTAGGGGACTAATAATGCAAATAGGTCCATGAGAGCATCAACTCTCGACATCCAAAGGTGCATGCAGCATTTAGACTGTCCATCATTTGATAATTCATGATTAAGTGAATTACTCCGTCTGGGCCTAAATTACCCACGTGACTATAGTATTCGCATTAACAATAATTAATAATATACCCACATGCTTGGAGTAATAAGAACTAGAAAGACACTCTGTAGAGCGAATACTGAACATGGATACATAGAGCCAGGCTGAACATGGATACATAGAGCGCATACTGAACATGGATACATAGAGCCAGGCTGAACATGGATACATAGAGCCAGGCTGAACATGGATACATAGAGCACATACTGAACATGGATACATAGAGCCAGGCTGAACATGGATACATAGAGCCAGGATGAACATGGATACATAGAGCGCATAATGAACATGGATACATAGAGCCAGGCTGAACATGGATACATGGAGCGCATACTGAACATGGATACATAGAGCCAGGCCAAACATGGATACATAGAGCCAGGCTGAACATGGATATATAGAGCGCATATTGAACATGGATACATAGAGCGCATACTGAACATGGATACAGAGAGCGCATACTGAACATGGATACATAGAGCCAGGCTGAACATGGATACATAGAGCGCATACTGAACATGGTTACATAGAGCCAGGCTGAACATGGATACATAGAGCGCATACTGGACATGGATACATAGAGCCAGGCTGAACATGGATACATAGAGCGCATACTGAACATGGATACACAGAGCCAGGCTGAACATGGATACATAGAGCCAGGCTGAACATGGATACATAGAGCGCATACTGAACATGGATACATAGAGCCAGACTGAACATGGATACATAGAGCCAGGCTGAGCATGGATACATAGAGCGCATACTGAACATGGATACATAGAGCCAGGCTGAACATGGATACATAGAGGGCATACTGAACATGGATACATAGAGCGCATACTGAACATGGATACATAGAGCGCATACTGAACATGGATACATAGAGCCAGGCTGAACATGGATACATAGAGGGCATACTGAACATGGATACATAGAGCGCATACTGAACATGGCTACATAGAGCCAGGCTGAACATGGATAGATAGAGCTCCTACTAAACATGGATACAGTCACGTGAAAAAGTAAGTACACCCCATGTAAAGTTTTGACTTTTTCAACATATTTCAACATACAGCTATTTGATCTTCATTTCAACAATATTGATAGATAAAGGTGATATAATATAACAAATATCATGAAACATTTACATTTTGTAGTCCATTGTATAATTTAAATAAACATAAATGCAAATTTTGCATGTGGAAAAAGTAAGTACACCCATACATTTATCACTACTTCAAAAACCTAAAATAAGAATTAGGTGCACCAGCTCAGGTGCAAATAATTCGAACATCGTTAGAGAGGATCTTGGAGGAACCTGTCTTATTTAAACCTCAGACATTTAGTTTGGTTTGCTCTTTGTTGTTGAGGTGTGCGGCGTCACCATGCCGAGATCAAAAGAGCTCTCTGAGGCCTTCAGAAAGAAGGTTATAGATGCCTACGAGTCTGGGAAGGGATTAAAAAAGATCTCCAAACAATTTGAAATGAATCATTCGACTGTTCGGAAAATCATCTACAAGTGGAGAAGATTCCAAACAACTGCCAACTTGTTCAGGCCAGGTCGCCCCGGCAAGTTCAGCCCAGGAGCAGACCGCAAGATGCTGAAAGAAGTCTCGAAGAACCCCAGAATGTCATCACGGGACCTACAGGTAGCTCTTGCCACTGTTGATGTCAAAGTGCATGAGTCTACCATTAGAAAGAGGCTGCACAAATTTGATCTACATGGGAGGCGTGCCAGGAGGAAACCTTTGCTGTCCAGAAAGAACATCAGGGCAAGACTAACGTTTGCCAATGAACACCTAGGCAAAGACCAGGACTTCTGGAACAATATGCTCTGGACAGATGAGTCAAAGGTAGAGCTATTTGGCCACAGTACCAGAAGACATGTTTGGCAAAAACCAAAGACAGCATTTGACCACAAGAACCTGATACCAACTGTAAAGCATGGTGGTGGAAATATTATGGTTTGGGGCAGCTTTGCTGCATCAGGGCCTGGGCAGCTCACCATCATAAAATCCACTATGAATTCTTCATTGTACCAGAGGGTGCTGGAGGATAATGTGAGGCCATCTGTCGGAAACGTTGAAGCTCAACCGAAGGTGGACCTTGCAACATGACAATGACCCTAAATATACCAGGTAAATCCACCAAGGAATGGCTGAAAAGAAAGAAATGGAGGGTTCTGGAATGGCCAAGTCAAGGCCCGGATCTAAATCCCATCGAGATGTTGTAGGGGGATTTGAAACGATCTGTGCATGCAAGAAACCCCTCAAACATCGCACAGCTGAAAGAATTCTGCATGGAGGAGTGGGCAAAGATTTCTCCCAGTCGATGTCAGAGACTGGTAGACAGTTATAAGAAACGCCTACTTGAGGTTGTTTCTGCCAAAGAGGGCAATACCACCTATTAGAGCCAGGGGTGTACTTACTTTTTCCACATGCGAAATTTGCATTTACGTTTATTTAAATTATACACTAGACTACAAAATGTAAATGTTTCATGATATTTGTTATATTATATCACCTTTATCTGTCAATATTGTTGAAATGAAGATCAAATAGCTGTATGTTGAAATATGTTGAAAAAGTCAAAACTTTACATGGGGTGTACTTACTTTTTCACGTTTGTAGATAGAGGCATGTGTTTTGTATCCACTGATAGGCCAGATCTGGATTCGAACCTGAACCAAATTCTAATTGGCTTGTTCTTGTCACCGAACCAACTCCTCCACACCAAGTTTGACATAATCCACCCACAATTTTTTGAAATATCTTGCTATATATAGTTTTGGACCCATCTCTCAATGGTAAAAGAATCACTTAACATTTTAAAATCAAATTCTCGTGTCCGTATCCACATCCGGATTTGGATCTTCACCAAAATCAAATAAATTATTCCATGTCACACACCCAACCTGTCCGCCAAATTTCATCCAAATCCGTCCACAACCTTTTGAGATACCCTGCTCATCGACAAACAAACAGCGAAAGACAGACAAACAGACAGGGTGAAAATATAACATCCTTCCACCTTCGTTGGCCAGGTAACAATGTTGTATAATAAAATCCTTATTCTGTTTGTTTGTCTTTCCGACTATTTTCTCTCAAACATAATCAGGCCGGGGGGCTAATTCCGCCCCCCCCCACCTCCTCTAATGTTTTCGACATTTTTTCCCAAACCCACTTTTTTTGTCCAAGCCCCCCCCCCTCCCACCCCCCCGTCTTGTCACTTCAACTCTGCTGTTGGTGTTTCCCCCCTCTCTCAAATGTTCCTTTTGTCCTGTTGTGTCCTGATCCGTTCAATTTACTAGTACAAGCTCTTCCACGAGCCTCGACTTTGCAAAAAAAAAAAAAATAAACAAGAAGACGTCATGCATAGCACGATACTTGCAAAATCCGCCCCCTCACCCCCAAAAGTTTTCCATTGATACAGCAAATTGTCCATTTCATGAAGATTAAAATTTACGATCTTGATCAAAGCTCGGGTCAACAGGATGAAAAGTGACGATTTTTCAGATAAAAAGTGATGATTTTGGAAGTTTGACCTTGAGTTGACCTTTGACCTTTTGACCTAAAATAGTATGTTTCCCAATTTAGTGACTCGATATGCAAATGCTGTTCAATTTTCAAGTCAATCGGTTGAGAATTGACAGCTTTTAGATGAAAATTGATTTTTAAAATTTGACCTCCAGTTGACCTTTTGACCTCAAAAATAGTTCATTTCCCAATTTAGTGACTTGATATACAAATGCTATTCAATTTTCAAGTCAATCGGATTTAAAATGGCGAGTTTAGAAATTTGACCTCCAGATGACCTTTGACCTCAAAATCAATAGGCTTATCAATTGGGAGGACGTAGACAACTTGGTGATGTTTCGTGACGATCGGTTTAGAATTGTGACCTTTAGGCTGGTGACAAAAAGACAAACAGACAGACAGACAGAACCACAAACGGAACCGACCAATATACAGTACTTGAAAAATCTTCGATTTTGCAAGTAATAAAAAAGAGGGGGAAAAGTAAAGTCAGGAAGAGGTGAAACTTACTGTGCATCTTGTTACTTTCCTGGAAATCCTCATCATCCACATCAACAGACCTGGGATTCGAGCAGAAACGTTTCACGTTTTCCTCCAGATACCAGCTCAGGTTTTCGTCCAGAACAGAAAACATGATGACGAAGTGTGGTGCTGTCAGTTTGTCCAAATCGAGCACCGCACCTGTGGTATGGCCAGGTACAGGGTTACTGGCGCGCAGACGAAGGTATCAATCACCACCTGCAATCATTGAATGATTGCACGTCATCATCAGCCGTTTACCCCCAAAGACAGGGCAGATGGTATCGTTTTATATAAATAAAGTTTGTATATATACTTATTTTATTGCCACACTGTATGAAGCAACCTTTAATGACGAATCAACAAGTGACAAGAAGCGCATTGTTTGTGGCAGGTTTGGGTGAGATCTGACCGGTGCAAACAAGAGTACCGGTGATCAAGGCAAAGTTGAACGTTGTGGACGTGCTATTTCCCCCAATAGTTTAGTCCCTTATCTTTTAGTGTTTATATCAATCAAATGTTGTTGTTTTTATTTAAGAAGGCTGAAACGATAGCTTACAGGTAGTGCTGGCGCACTCCCCTTCGGGTAGTCTAACCTTGGTTTGAATCTCAACCCAGCTATAAATTGTCAGGTCAGGCCGGAGCGGCGCGTCGCCACATCCACTTTCCACCAGAACGATACCACAGGGGCCTCCGTATGCCCATCCCCAAGGCAGATGCCCGGGCTCGTCCATATCTCACCGAGATATCACTCAATCTACTGCACCGATGAAGCACGTAGTCGGCCGCTTGGCCTCCTCCGCTCATGAGGCTCCCTCACGGAGAGAATCTGGTGAGCAGAATCAGCGTCAAGAAAAGAAGGAACATGTCCAGACAGCCGCAGCTAATGCTCACGTACTACATCGGTAACAAATCTCATCTGAGTCTCTCTCAGCAAATGCTTGTTGGACACAAAGTATGACCAGCGATAGCCAAGGATTCTCCAAAGAGACCTGGTTGTTCAAAGTTGTCCTTTTCTCAGATCCTTAGTCAGAGTCTAGGTCTCACATCCGTAGAGTAGAGCGAGACTGGAATCATCTCGGACATAAAAACTCAGACTTTCATCATCCTCCTGCAAAAGTACCCCACCCATGGTCCAGTGAATCCCTGACTCCCCAGGTCCGACCTAGACATCTATTGACTTCTAGCTTACAACACGTGGAGACATGATAACCCAGGAGACCGGTGATCTCAGTGGCTCCGAATCCTCATTCAGCACCTTGAGGGCCCCCATAAAGATATCCAGAGTCTCTGCAAAGATGACTGTATCATCTGCGAAATGAAGACCAGAGATCTTGACGGTCTCAAATGATGCACTGCAGTTCATCTCTCTGACATCCTCCCTATAATACAGTACATACAGTATAAGCACTGAAAAGGGTGGGGTCAGTACACACCCCTGACAAACTCCAGTAACAACTGGAAATAAGTCAGAGATTGAATCACCACACTTTACAACACTCAGAACCAGAGCATCGTTCAGATATCAGATCAATCAACTTTAGTCGCTCCCCACGAAGACTGAGGACCTCCAGAAGGCATCCCAATTCACTGAGTTTAACGCTTTGCGGAGGTAAACCTATTGTAGGCTGCAAGCAGGTGCTGTTGAAATTCTCGCCTGTGTTAGTTGAGAACCTGAAGAGCAATGCTACAGTCAATGGTTGACCGCCTTGGTGTAAAGCCAGACTGCTCTGGGTGCTGGTGTTCAAGCAGATGGTGGCGAACCCTTTCAATAGTTATCCAAGCAAAGACCTTGCCTGGCACTGAGAGCAGCAATATCCCTTGGTAGATGTTGCAGTCCTGGTAATCACCCTTCCTTATTTAGAGAGGGACAACAAGGCCTCTCTTACAGTCAGTCAGTTGGGATGATGCTCGTGCTCCAAACAGAGCACAGAATTCACACAGAGCACAAAAACAGGAGTGCAGCATCTACACCAACTTTCTGAAGTTCAGCATGGATGCCATAAATCCCAGGAGTTCCACGTTCCCCACCATCCCCTCCTTCAACAGGTTCACCGCTGCCTGTGTTTCCACCAACGAAGGCAGTTCACAGTTGATTGGACGGTCAGCCTTAAGGATAATAACACCCCTGACATCCACTTCAACAGCTGGTGGGTCAGCCTCGTAAAGCCGCTGAAATTTACCAGCCAAGAGGACCTTTACTTCAGTCTCTTCTGTCAAGAGCTCACCCCCTTCCACTCTAACTGCAGTACAATGAGGGACAGACTTGGAGGAGCACAATCTGTAAGTCAGACAAGAATCACTTGACCACAAGTGATGCTCTACCGTTTCACAGATTCCTCGCACATAGGCCTCCTTGTCTGCCCTCAGCGACCATACTGTTTTACGCCTCAGCTCCCTGAACAGCTCAGTTCTGTCATCAAGCCTGGCCCTGCGACTCTGGTAAATGGTATCCAGTGTCCCTTGGGAGACAAAATTCCTCTTCGCCTGACGGTGGGTTCCAAGACACCCACCGGCAACATCAAGGATGGTAGTCGTGAAGGCACTCAAGATTGGACAACTCTTCAAGATCTCCCAAAACACCCAAAGCCCCCAGATCCCCACTCAACCTGTTCACGAACTCCTCAGCTACCCTTTCATCCTTGAGCATACCAACATCCAGTCAAGGCTGAGATGGCATCATTCTCTTGGATTTGAGCCACTGCTTCAGAGTTGCTCCAACAAGCCTGTGATTGGTATTGAGGAACTGAGCACTCCAGTAGACCCTGCATTCGGGAGCATCCTCCATTGACCATCAATGAGCACATGGTCAATGTCCTTCGCCACACCACCAGCATTGGAATACAAAGTCCAGCGATGTGGCTGTGGGCACTGAAACCATGAACCAGTCACCCTAAACCTAATGGCTGATTTATGCTTCTGCGAGTCTGCGAGTCTGCGAACATGCACACCACTTCCGCATTTGCTAAGCACCTTTGGCTTTCTCACCTTTCTTGCAGACAATCAAGGGTCCGATGAGACCCGCAGCAACATCACGAACAGCATCGACGTGAGAGTGGTAGATCCAAGTGAGGCAGTCGGGGTCGTCGGGGGTTGGGCCGTGGCTCGGCTTGGCGAGCCAGGTGTATGTGTAGTTGTGTCCCGGGAATACCGCGTCGTCCTTCCTGTGAATGTCCAACGTAGCGTCTGGGTACAAGGAACCTGGTGGGAATAATACGAATCAATAAATAATGCAACAACGGCACCAACAACTTAAAACAAACATTGGGTTCTCTTATTGCTTCAATTTGATCGATTCCCTTTTCTGAAGGTTTTAAAAATATTGTTCTGTGGTTCCTGGAGGAGTTTGTACATAAATCACACGTCGGATGAAGACGTTAGGAAGAGACGTTGGTGAACAATAAATACAGCATATGGAGATTTGAATCTGGGATCCCAGCATCATGACGTACTGCATGTGCTCAGATGGGCCTATCCCGACAAAAGTCCGACATGATTTCTGTTATAGATCTGATGGGAATCCCATGAGATCTCATTAAAAACATTCTGCAAAGGTCAATTTGTTGTGGTTCCCGGAATTCCCGGAGTGTTTAGTTTGGATTCCAGTGGTATCCTACTTTTTGAAGAACAATTTTCCATAATTTAAATTTTCAATTATTGTTCTCCAATTTTTAATTAAATTAATTTTCAAAAATGGAACTTTTTCCATTTTTTTAAATTTATTTTTGTTTTCAATCATCTGATTTTTAAAATTATTTTTCCCCAAAATTTTTTATTTTTTCTTTTTATTATTTCAATTTTCAATTATTTAAATATTTTTCAATGAGTTAAAAATTATTTTTATTTTATTTTTTTGGGATACAAGATCGAGGCTCGTGTAAGAGCTAACATCAATCACAAAAAACAACAACGAACGGACACACAAAACATACAAAAAAGGGAGTGAGAGACAAAATGGGGAGAAAGAGGGAAGCACACAAGTACAACATTTGAGAGCAGGGACATCGGGAGATCTGTGGGAGGGAGAGGGCTTGGGGGGAGGAGGCATGGGAAGGTTGGAAAGTATAAAACACATGGACACTGCTGGAACTTCCAGGAAAGAAGTTGGAATTTCAAAAAAGTGGATCTGGGGTGAATTAACGGGGGTAGAAGAGATCAAGGTTTTGGATGGGGGAAGATAAGAGATGGTGGTGAACAGCTGTTTTAAATACCTGGAGGGAGGAGTGAGATTGAAGAGAGTGAGGGAGTTTGTTCCAGAGGCGGGAGAAAAGAGGAATGAAAGAGTGAAGGTGAGCAGAGAGTCTTGATTTTGGCAGTTTAACCATAAGAGGGTTGCAGGCAGATCTTGTGCGACCTTTAGGAATATTTAGGGGACAGTGCCCAGAGAAAGCTGGGGGAGCAAGGCCGGAGAGTAGTCGGTAGAAGACAGAAAGACCACCAACCTGCCTGCGGTGAGTGAGTGAAAGGCCCTTGGAGTTAGCTTCATCGCGGGAGATTCCAATGATTCTGAACGCTTTGGTCTCAACAGCGTGAAGACGAGTTAGGTGTGAGGCAGGAGCACCGGCCCAGAGGGGGGAACATTTGTGGTGAAAAATCTATTTAATGCGAGTGCTTGGCTTAATACACATTCCTGGTGAGGGGGCGGGATGCATATGTAATCTGCTTCCAGGGATGTCGTTTGCTGCAAGTATGATGGGAGACACACAAAGTCATGATTCTATGAGAGAGCTAGGTCATAGTCAGGTTCACTATGTTTTTTCGTTCAAAATTTTGGTAGATTAGCAAAACTATACATTTCTAGAATACTCAGAGCATGAGGAATCCAAAAATTCATGTTGGCATTTGCATGGACACCTTTGCGAAAATGACCCTCAGGACAGTGATGAAGATCTGTAAAAGCATATTCCTGAACGGTGTAGACCTAGTAGATCCTGTGTATAGGACTTATAGTTCAATCTGATACTAACAAGGCTGCTTTCTTGCTTTATAATCCCATACCTATAACTTCAAAGGACTTGCAATATCATGTATTATGTAATACAGTTATATCACAAATATAAAGACAATGGTTTTCAATTACCTTTGTTTGTTGCTTTTCTATAATCCTGAGCACTATTTTGAGGCCTTTATTGGATTCCTTGACCCAGAAAACATAGGATTAGCATATTTAATTAAGTTTCTAGGTTGACTAGAAGCCGAGATCGCGCAAAATATGTATTTTATGGTGGCCATTTTGAAAATTCAAAATGGCGGCCATGCAGGTGTCTGTGCAAATGCCAACATTGATTTTCGGATTCTCCATGCTCTGAAGATTCCAAAAATGTACAGGTTTGCTAATCCCAAAATTTTGAACGAAATTATATTTGTTAACATAGTGAACCTGACTATCAGCTTCCGCTGTTTAATGGTAGTTGCTTCAGTTGCTTCATTCAAACGTATTGCCATGTATTCTTTGTATCTTTGTAGACGAATGAAATGCTTATGATGTTTTTATTTGTAGATGCATCAGGTTGATTGCATTAAAGCCTCGATACCTCGAGAGGTATTTGTTGCTCAATTCATTTTCACATCATCAGTATTCCATTGAGCTGCGGAGCTAGGTGTGAGGCAGGAGCACCAGCCCAGAGGGGAGAGCAGTATTTCATTGAGCTGCGGAGCTAGGTGTGAGGCAGGAGCACCAGCCCAGAGGGGAGAGCAGTATTCCATTGAGCTGCGGAGCTAGGTGTGAGGCAGGAGCACCAGCCCAGAGGGGAGAGCAGTATTCCATTGAGCTGCGGAGCTAGGTGTGAGGCAGGAGCACCAGCCCAGAGGGGAGAGCAGTATTCCATTGAGCTGCGGATGAAAGCCTTGTATGTGGTGAGGAGCTCAGGTGTGCGAAGGAAGGACTTCGCACGACGGAGGATGCCCAGTCGGCGACTGGCTTTGGAGGCCAGATTTGAAATGTGGTTTTCCCAAGAAAGATTATGGCAGATAGTGAGACCCAAAAGCTTGAGTGACAGAACTTCTTGGAGAGGATTGTTCAGAAAGTGGATGGGAGGGTTGTCCAGTCGGTCTTTTCGGAGAGACATCGTAAGAGTGTGAGATTTGTCAGGATTGATAGACATGTTCCACTTGTTTGACCAGTTTGTGATTTTTTATTTATATATATATATATATATTTATTTTATTTATTTTATTTACATTTTTTATTTTAATAATTTTCTAATTAGCGTATATCATTCTGGTTTGGTGAGTGGTGAGGATGCAATGACGGAGGCATTAGGTGTGTCGTCTTGGTGTCTGTGGTGTTCTGCTTTTTGGGGGAAAAAAAAAAACCCAAAAACGTTTGTTTTCATTATGGGGCAGAATTTCAAGGGCTACCAATTGTCCAATATCACGAGTTGGCTCGACCGGGATGAATCGGGGATCTCCGATCATAGCCCTCTTGTTGAGAATGCAGACGGACATCATTCCTCAGCAACTGGAGGTCTTACAACTCACCAGAGAGCGCACCACGACGCCCTTTCAGGACAACGATGAGGTTTCAATCCCAAATGTGAAAACCTCAGGTTCAAACTCTAACGATATTGTGATTGTGATTCTGATGCTCGCCTACTCTTCGCGATGGACACCTTGGGATCCTCAACGAGCACCAACTAATGCTGGCAGACGGAGCACCCAGTTTAACGTGGGTCCAACGTCTGGGTTTAGCCAGTTTAGACCTGGGTCGGGATTCAAACCCAGGCTAGAGGGCTTAGAGGTGAGCGTGTGTACCTCGAGGTTATCCTGTAAGCCCATAACATGTAGTAATTTTAGAAATGATGACTAAAAGGTACATTTAACGAAACCCAAAGTCTGTGATTTGCAGCACACACCTTCAGAGTCCTTGAGGTAGAAGAGTCCATGGGGGTGCATGGTGTATGGACGTGAAGCAAAGTTCTTGAGGTGCACTTTAAGTTCATCACCAACTTCCGAGACAATAATTGGACCCACGAGGCCAAGCCAGGAAGGCTTTGGGAGTGTCTCGGTGTACCTGTCGTCCTTGTAACGCACGTAAATGGCCTTGCGGTACACGTGTCCGATTGTGGTTGTGCCTCGCTTGATGAAAACCGGCGCCTCCCTGCGCAACCACAACCACAAAAACAATCATGAACCACAAACTGAGATTAAAACCGCTCACTTTACACAAAGCTTGGTTAACAGATTTAACCACACAAACATATCCATCATTAATTAATTCGTATATTCAAATGTACACAAACAAACAAACAGGAAGTTCATCCCACTCACAATGTCCAGAATTCAGAAACAAACAGGAAGTTCATCCCACTCACAATGTCCAGGATTCAGAAACAAACAGGAAGTTCATCCCACTCACAATGTCCAGGATTCAGAAACAAACAGGAAGTTCATCCCACTCATAATGTCCAGAATTCAGAAACAAACAGGAAGTTCATCCCACTCATAATGTCCAGAATTCAGAAACAAACAGGAAGTTCATCCCACTCATAATGTCCAGAATTCAGAAACAAACAGGAAGTCCATCGCACTCACAATGTCCAGGATTCAGAAACAAACAGGAAGTTCATCCCACTCATAATGTCCAGAATTCAGAAACAAACAGGAAGTCCATCGCACTCACAATGTCCAGGATTCAGAAACAAACAGGAAGTTCATCCCACTCATAATGTCCAGAATTCAGAAACAAACAGGAAGTTCATCCCACTCATAATGTCCAGGATTCAAAAACAAACAGGAAGTTCATCGAACTCACAATGTCCAGAATTCAGAAACAAACAGGAAGTTCATCCCACTCATAATGTCCAGGATTCAGAAACAAACAGGAAGTTCATCCCACTCATAATGTCCAGGATTCAGAAACAAACAGGAAGTCCATCGCACTCACAATGTCCAGAATTCAGAAACAAACAGGAAGTTCATCCCACTCACAATGTCCAGAATTCAGAAACAAACAGGAAGTTCATCCCACTCACAATGTCCAGGATTCAGAAACAAACAGGAAGTTCATCCCCCTCACAATGTCCAGGATTCAGAAACAAACAGGAAGTTCATCGCACTCACAATGTCCAGGATTCAGAAACAAACAGGAAGTTCATCCCACTCACAATGTCCAGAATTCAGAAACAAACAGGAAGTTCATCGCACTCACAATGTCCAGGATTCAGAAACAAACAGGAAGTCCATCGCACTCACAATGTCCAGAATTCAGAAACAAACAGGAAGTTCATCGCACTCACAATGTCCAGAATTCAGAAACAAACAGGAAGTTCATCGCACTCACAATGTCCAGGATTCAGAAACAAACAGGAAGTTCATCGCACTCACAATGTCCAGAATTCAGAAACAAACAGGAAGTCCATCGCACTCACAATGTCCAGAATTCAGAAACAAACAGGAAGTTCATCCCACTCACAATGTCCAGAATTCAGAAACAAACAGGAAGTTCATCCCACTCACAATGTCCAGGATTCAGAAACAAACAGGAAGTTCATCCCACTCACAATGTCCAGGATTCAGAAACAAGCAGGAAGTTCATCGCACTCATAATGTCCAGGATTCAGAAACAAACAGGAAGTCCATCGCACTCACAATGTCCAGAATTCAGAAACAAACAGGAAGTTCATCCCACTCACAATGTCCAGAATTCAGAAACAAACAGGAAGTTCATCCCACTCACAATGTCCAGGATTCAGAAACAAACAGGAAGTCCATCCCACTCATAATGTCCAGAATTCAGAAACAAACAGGAAGTTCATCCCCCTCACAATGTCCAGAATTCAGAAACAAACAGGAAGTTCATCCCATTCATAATGTCCAGGATTCAGAAACAAGCAGGAAGTTCATCGCACTCATAATGTCCAGGATTCAGAAACAAGCAGGAAGTTCATCCCACTCACAATGTCCAGAATTCAGAAACAAACAGGAAGTTCATCCCACTCACAATGTCCAGAATTCAGAAACAAACAGGAAGTTCATCCCATTCATAATGTCCAGGATTCAGAAACAAGCAGGAAGTTCATCGCACTCATAATGTCCAGAATTCAGAAACAAACAGGAAGTTCATCGCACTCACAATGTCCAGGATTCAGAAACAAGCAGGAAGTTCATCGCACTCATAATGTCCAGAATTCAGAAACAAGCAGGAAGTTCATCCCATTCATAATGTCCAGGATTCAGAAACAAACAGGAAGTTCATCGCACTCATAATGTCCAGGATTCAGAAACAAGCAGGAAGTTCATCGCACTCATAATGTCCAGAATTCAGAAACAAGCAGGAAGTTCATCCCATTCATAATGTCCAGGATTCAGAAACAAACAGGAAGTTCATCGCTCTCATAATGTCCAGGATTCAGAAACAAGCAGGAAGTTCATCGCACTCATAATGTCCAGAATTCAGAAACAAGCAGGAAGTTCATCCCATTCATAATGTCCAGAATTCAGAAACAAACAGGAAGTTCATCGCACTCATAATGTCCAGGATTCAGAAACAAGCAGGAAGTTCATCGCACTCATAATGTCCAGAATTCAGAAACAAGCAGGAAGTTCATCGCTCTCACAATGTCCAGGATTCAGAAACAAACAGGAAGTCCATCCCACTCATAATGTCCAGGATTCAGAAACAAACAGGAAGTTCATCGCACTCACAATGTCCAGGATTCAGAAACAAACAGGAAGTTCATCCCCCTCATAATGTCCAGGATTCAGAAACAAACAGGAAGTTCATCGCACTCACAATGTCCAGGATTCAGAAACAAACAGGAAGTTCATCCCCCTCATAATGTCCAGGATTCAGAAACAAGCAGGAAGTTCATCCCACTCATAATGTCCAGGATTCAGAAACAAACAGGAAGTTCATCGCTCTCACAATGTCCAGGATTCAGAAACAAACAGGAAGTTCATCGCACTCACAATGTCCAGGATTCAGAAACAAGCAGGAAGTTCATCGCACTCATAATGTCCAGGATTCAGAAACAAACAGGAAGTTCATCGCACTCATAATGTCCAGGATTCAGAAACAAGCAGGAAGTCCATTCCACTCATAATGTCCAGGATTCAGAAACAAACAGGAAGTTCATCGCACTCATAATGTCCAGGATTCAGAAACAAGCAGGAAGTTCATCCCACTCACAATGTCCAGGATTCAGAAACAAACAGGAAGTTCATCGCACTCATAATGTCCAGAATTCAGAAACAAACAGGAAGTTCATCCCACTCATAATGTCCAGAATTCAGAAACAAACAGGAAGTTCATCGCACTCACAATGTCCAGGATTCAGAAACAAGCAGGAAGTTCATCGCACTCATAATGTCCAGGATTCAGAAACAAGCAGGAAGTCCATTCCACTCATAATGTCCAGGATTCAGAAACAAACAGGAAGTTCATCGCACTCATAATGTCCAGGATTCAGAAACAAGCAGGAAGTTCATCCCACTCACAATGTCCAGGATTCAGAAACAAACAGGAAGTTCATCGCACTCATAATGTCCAGGATTCAGAAACAAGCAGGAAGTTCATCCCACTCACAATGTCCAGGATTCAGAAACAAACAGGAAGTTCATCGCACTCACAATGTCCAGGATTCAGAAACAAGCAGGAAGTTCATCCCACTCACAATGTCCAGGATTCAGAAACAAACAGGAAGTTCATCTCACTCACAATGTCCAGAATTCAGAAACAAACAGGAAGTTCATCCCACTCACAATGTCCAGGATTCAAAAACAAACAGGAAGTTCATCGCACTCATAATGTCCAGGATTCAGAAACAAACAGGAAGTTCATCGCACTCATAATGTCCAGAATTCAGAAACAAACAGGAAGTTCATCCCACTCATAATGTCCAGAATTCAGAAACAAACAGGAAGTTCATCGCACTCATAATGTCCAGAATTCAGAAACAAACAGGAAGTTCATCCCACTCACAATGTCCAGGATTCAGAAACAAACAGGAAGTTCATCCCACTCACAATGTCCAGGATTCAGAAACAAACAGGAAGTTCATCCCACTCACAATGTCCAGGATTCAGAAACAAACAGGAAGTTCATCCCCCTCATAATGTCCAGGATTCAGAAACAAACAGGAAGTTCATCCCACTCACAATGTCCAGGATTCAGAAACAAACAGGAAGTTCATCCCACTCATAATGTCCAGGATTCAGAAACAAACAGGAAGTTCATCCCACTCACAATGTCCAGGATTCAGAAACAAACAGGAAGTTCATCGCACTCACAATGTCCAGGATTCAGAAACAAACAGGAAGTTCATCCCCCTCATAATGTCCAGGATTCAGAAACAAACAGGAAGTTCATCGCACTCATAATGTCCAGGATTCAGAAACAAACAGGAAGTTCATCCCCCTCATAGTGTCCAGGATTCAGAAACAAACAGGAAGTTCATCCCACTCACAATGTCCAGGATTCAGAAACAAACAGGAAGTTCATCGCACTCACAATGTCCAGGATTCAGAAACAAACAGGAAGTTCATCCCCCTCATAGTGTCCAGGATTCAGAAACAAACAGGAAGTTCATCCCACTCACAATGTCCAGGATTCAGAAACAAACAGGAAGTTCATCCCACTCACAATGTCCAGGATTCAGAAACAAACAGGAAGTTCATCCCACTCACAATGTCCAGGATTCAGAAACAAACAGGAAGTTCATCGCACTCATAATGTCCAGGATTCAGAAACAAACAGGAAGTTCATCCCACTCACAATGTCCAGGATTCAGAAACAAACAGGAAGTTCATCGCACTCATAATGTCCAGAATTCAGAAACAAACAGGAAGTTCATCCCACTCACAATGTCCAGGATTCAGAAACAAACAGGAAGTTCATCGCACTCACAATGTCCAGGATTCAGAAACAAACAGGAAGTTCATCCCACACACAATGTCCAGGATTCAGAAACAAACAGGAAGTTCATCGCACTCACAATGTCCAGGATTCAGAAACAAACAGGAAGTTCATCCCACACACAATGTCCAGGATTCAGAAACAAACAGGAAGTTCATCCCACTCACAATGTCCAGGATTCAGAAACAAACAGGAAGTCCATCCCACTCATAATGTCCAGAATTCAGAAACAAACAGGAAGTTCATCCCCCTCACAATGTCCAGAATTCAGAAACAAACAGGAAGTTCATCCCATTCATAATGTCCAGGATTCAGAAACAAGCAGGAAGTTCATCGCACTCATAATGTCCAGGATTCAGAAACAAGCAGGAAGTTCATCCCACTCACAATGTCCAGAATTCAGAAACAAACAGGAAGTTCATCCCACTCACAATGTCCAGAATTCAGAAACAAACAGGAAGTTCATCCCATTCATAATGTCCAGGATTCAGAAACAAGCAGGAAGTTCATCGCACTCATAATGTCCAGAATTCAGAAACAAACAGGAAGTTCATCGCACTCACAATGTCCAGGATTCAGAAACAAGCAGGAAGTTCATCGCACTCATAATGTCCAGGATTCAGAAACAAGCAGGAAGTTCATCGCACTCATAATGTCCAGAATTCAGAAACAAGCAGGAAGTTCATCCCATTCATAATGTCCAGGATTCAGAAACAAACATGAAGTTCATCGCACTCATAATGTCCAGGATTCAGAAACAAGCAGGAAGTTCATCGCACTCATAATGTCCAGAATTCAGAAACAAGCAGGAAGTTCATCGCACTCATAATGTCCAGAATTCAGAAACAAGCAGGAAGTTCATCGCACTCATAATGTCCAGAATTCAGAAACAAGCAGGAAGTTCATCGCACTCATAATGTCCAGAATTCAGAAACAAGCAGGAAGTTCATCGCACTCATAATGTCCAGAATTCAGAAACAAGCAGGAAGTTCATCGCACTCATAATGTCCAGAATTCAGAAACAAGCAGGAAGTTCATCCCATTCATAATGTCCAGGATTCAGAAACAAACAGGAAGTTCATCGCACTCATAATGTCCAGGATTCAGAAACAAGCAGGAAGTTCATCCCATTCATAATGTCCAGGATTCAGAAACAAACAGGAAGTTCATCGCTCTCATAATGTCCAGGATTCAGAAACAAGCAGGAAGTTCATCGCACTCATAATGTCCAGAATTCAGAAACAAGCAGGAAGTTCATCCCATTCATAATGTCCAGAATTCAGAAACAAACAGGAAGTTCATCGCACTCATAATGTCCAGGATTCAGAAACAAGCAGGAAGTTCATCGCACTCATAATGTCCAGAATTCAGAAACAAGCAGGAAGTTCATCCCATTCATAATGTCCAGGATTCAGAAACAAACAGGAAGTTCATCGCTCTCACAATGTCCAGGATTCAGAAACAAACAGGAAGTCCATCCCACTCATAATGTCCAGGATTCAGAAACAAACAGGAAGTTCATCGCACTCACAATGTCCAGGATTCAGAAACAAACAGGAAGTTCATCCCCCTCATAATGTCCAGGATTCAGAAACAAACAGGAAGTTCATCGCACTCACAATGTCCAGGATTCAGAAACAAACAGGAAGTTCATCCCCCTCATAATGTCCAGGATTCAGAAACAAGCAGGAAGTTCATCCCACTCATAATGTCCAGGATTCAGAAACAAACAGGAAGTTCATCCCCCTCACAATGTCCAGGATTCAGAAACAAACAGGAAGTTCATCGCACTCACAATGTCCAGGATTCAGAAACAAACAGGAAGTTCATCCCCCTCATAATGTCCAGGATTCAGAAACAAGCAGGAAGTTCATCCCACTCATAATGTCCAGGATTCAGAAACAAACAGGAAGTTCATCCCCCTCACAATGTCCAGGATTCAGAAACAAACAGGAAGTTCATCGCTCTCACAATGTCCAGGATTCAGAAACAAACAGGAAGTTCATCGCACTCACAATGTCCAGGATTCAGAAACAAGCAGGAAGTTCATCGCACTCATAATGTCCAGGATTCAGAAACAAACAGGAAGTTCATCGCACTCATAATGTCCAGGATTCAGAAACAAGCAGGAAGTCCATTCCACTCATAATGTCCAGGATTCAGAAACAAACAGGAAGTTCATCGCACTCATAATGTCCAGGATTCAGAAACAAGCAGGAAGTTCATCCCACTCACAATGTCCAGGATTCAGAAACAAACAGGAAGTTCATCGCACTCATAATGTCCAGAATTCAGAAACAAACAGGAAGTTCATCCCACTCATAATGTCCAGAATTCAGAAACAAACAGGAAGTTCATCGCACTCACAATGTCCAGGATTCAGAAACAAGCAGGAAGTTCATCGCACTCATAATGTCCAGAATTCAGAAACAAACAGGAAGTTCATCCCACTCACAATGTCCAGAATTCAGAAACAAACAGGAAGTTCATCCCACTCACAATGTCCAGAATTCAGAAACAAGCAGGAAGTTCATCCCCCTCACAATGTCCAGGATTCAGAAACAAACAGGAAGTTCATCGCTCTCACAATGTCCAGGATTCAGAAACAAACAGGAAGTTCATCGCACTCACAATGTCCAGGATTCAGAAACAAGCAGGAAGTTCATCGCACTCATAATGTCCAGGATTCAGAAACAAACAGGAAGTTCATCGCACTCATAATGTCCAGGATTCAGAAACAAGCAGGAAGTCCATTCCACTCATAATGTCCAGGATTCAGAAACAAACAGGAAGTTCATCCCCCTCACAATGTCCAGGATTCAGAAACAAACAGGAAGTTCATCGCTCTCACAATGTCCAGGATTCAGAAACAAACAGGAAGTTCATCGCACTCACAATGTCCAGGATTCAGAAACAAGCAGGAAGTTCATCGCACTCATAATGTCCAGGATTCAGAAACAAACAGGAAGTTCATCGCACTCATAATGTCCAGGATTCAGAAACAAGCAGGAAGTCCATTCCACTCATAATGTCCAGGATTCAGAAACAAACAGGAAGTTCATCGCACTCATAATGTCCAGGATTCAGAAACAAGCAGGAAGTTCATCCCACTCACAATGTCCAGGATTCAGAAACAAACAGGAAGTTCATCGCACTCATAATGTCCAGAATTCAGAAACAAACAGGAAGTTCATCCCACTCATAATGTCCAGAATTCAGAAACAAACAGGAAGTTCATCGCACTCACAATGTCCAGGATTCAGAAACAAGCAGGAAGTTCATCGCACTCATAATGTCCAGAATTCAGAAACAAACAGGAAGTTCATCCCACTCACAATGTCCAGAATTCAGAAACAAACAGGAAGTTCATCCCACTCACAATGTCCAGAATTCAGAAACAAGCAGGAAGTTCATCCCACTCACAATGTCCAGAATTCAGAAACAAACAGGAAGTTCATCCCACTCACAATGTCCAGAATTCAGAAACAAACAGGAAGTTCATCCCACTCATAATGTCCAGGATTCAGAAACAAACAGGAAGTTCATCGCACTCATAATGTCCAGAATTCAGAAACAAACAGGAAGTTCATCCCACTCACAATGTCCAGAATTCAGAAACAAACAGGAAGTTCATCGCACTCATAATGTCCAGAATTCAGAAACAAGCAGGAAGTTCATCCCACTCACAATGTCCAGAATTCAGAAACAAACAGGAAGTTCATCCCACTCACAATGTCCAGAATTCAGAAACAAACAGGAAGTTCATCCCCCTCATAGTGTCCAGGATTCAGAAACAAACAGGAAGTTCATCCCCCTCACAATGTCCAGGATTCAGAAACAAACAGGAAGTTCATCCCACTCACAATGTCCAGGATTCAGAAACAAACAGGAAGTTCATCCCACTCACAATGTCCAGGATTCAGAAACAAACAGGAAGTTCATCCCACTCACAATGTCCAGGATTCAGAAACAAACAGGAAGTTCATCCCCCTCATAATGTCCAGGATTCAGAAACAAACAGGAAGTTCATCCCACTCACAATGTCCAGGATTCAGAAACAAACAGGAAGTTCATCGCACTCACAATGTCCAGGATTCAGAAACAAACAGGAAGTTCATCCCCCTCATAATGTCCAGGATTCAGAAACAAACAGGAAGTTCATCCCCCTCATAGTGTCCAGGATTCAGAAACAAACAGGAAGTTCATCCCACTCACAATGTCCAGGATTCAGAAACAAACAGGAAGTTCATCCCACTCACAATGTCCAGAATTCAGAAACAAACAGGAAGTTCATCCCCCTCACAATGTCCAGGATTCAGAAACAAACAGGAAGTTCATCCCACTCACAATGTCCAGGATTCAGAAACAAACAGGAAGTTCATCGCACTCATAAT
This sequence comes from Myxine glutinosa, assembly GCF_964187855.1. NCBI lineage: Eukaryota > Metazoa > Chordata > Myxini > Myxiniformes > Myxinidae > Myxine > Myxine glutinosa. Next base: position 6,548,913 of record NC_136273.1, on the reverse strand, counting down.
GTCCAGGATTCAGAAACAAACAGGAAGTTCATCCCACTCACAATGTCCAGGATTCCGAAACAAACAGGAAGTTCATCCCCCTCACAATGTCCAGGATTCAGAAACAAACAGGAAGTTCATCCCACTCACAATGTCCAGGATTCAGAAACAAACAGGAAGTTCATCCCACTCATAATGTCCAGGATTCAGAAACAAACAGGAAGTTCATCCCACTCACAATGTCCAGAATTCAGAAACAAACAGGAAGTTCATCCCCCTCATAATGTCCAGGATTCAGAAACAAACAGGAAGTTCATCCCACTCACAATGTCCAGAATTCAGAAACAAACAGGAAGTTCATCGCACTCACAATGTCCAGGATTCAGAAACAAACAGGAAGTTCATCGCACTCACAATGTCCAGAATTCAGAAACAAACAGGAAGTTCATCCCCCTCATAATGTCCAGAATTCAGAAACAAACAGGAAGTCCATCCCACACACAATGTCCAGGATTCAGAAACAAACAGGAAGTTCATCCCCCTCACAATGTCCAGAATTCAGAAACAAACAGGAAGTCCATCCCACACACAATGTCCAGAATTCAGAAACAAACAGGAAGTTCATCCCACTCACAATGTCCAGGATTCAGAAACAAACAGGAAGTTCATCGCACTCACAATGTCCAGGATTCAGAAACAAACAGGAAGTTCATCCCACACACAATGTCCAGGATTCAGAAACAAACAGGAAGTTCATCGCACTCACAATGTCCAGGATTCAGAAACAAACAGGAAGTTCATCCCACACACAATGTCCAGGATTCAGAAACAAACAGGAAGTTCATCGCACTCACAATGTCCAGGATTCAGAAACAAACAGGAAGTTCATCCCACACACAATGTCCAGGATTCAGAAACAAACAGGAAGTTCATCCCACTCATAATGTCCAGAATTCAGAAACAAACAGGAAGTTCATCCCACTCACAATGTCCAGGATTCAGAAACAAACAGGAAGTTCATCCCACTCACAATGTCCAGGATTCAGAAACAAACAGGAAGTTCATCCCACTCACAATGTCCAGGATTCAGAAACAAACAGGAAGTTCATCCCACTCATAATGTCCAGGATTCAGAAACAAACAGGAAGTTCATCCCACTCACAATGTCCAGGATTCAGAAACAAACAGGAAGTTCATCCCACTCAAAATGTCCAGGATTCAGAAACAAATAGGAAGTTCATCGCAATCACAATGTCCAGGATTCAGAAACAAACAGGAAGTTCATCGCAATCACAATGTCCAGAATTCAGAAACAAACAGGAAGTTCATCCCCCTCACAATGTCCAGGATTCAGAAACAAATAGGAAGTTCATCCCCCTCATAATGTCCAGAATTCAGAAACAAACAGGAAGTTCATCGCAATCACAATGTCCAGAATTCAGAAACAAACAGGAAGTTCATCCCACACACAATGTCCAGGATTCAGAAACAAACAGGAAGTTCATCGCACTCACAATGTCCAGGATTCAGAAACAAACAGGAAGTTCATCCCACACACAATGTCCAGGATTCAGAAACAAACAGGAAGTTCATCCCACTCACAATGTCCAGGATTCAGAAACAAACAGGAAGTTCATCCCACTCATAATGTCCAGAATTCAGAAACAAACAGGAAGTTCATCCCACTCACAATGTCCAGGATTCAGAAACAAACAGGAAGTTCATCGCACTCACAATGTCCAGGATTCAGAAACAAACAGGAAGTTCATCCCCCTCATAGTGTCCAGGATTCAGAAACAAACAGGAAGTTCATCCCACTCACAATGTCCAGGATTCAGAAACAAACAGGAAGTTCATCCCACTCACAATGTCCAGGATTCAGAAACAAACAGGAAGTTCATCCCACTCATAATGTCCAGGATTCAGAAACAAACAGGAAGTTCATCCCACTCACAATGTCCAGGATTCAGAAACAAACAGGAAGTTCATCCCACTCAAAATGTCCAGGATTCAGAAACAAATAGGAAGTTCATCGCAATCACAATGTCCAGGATTCAGAAACAAACAGGAAGTTCATCGCAATCACAATGTCCAGAATTCAGAAACAAACAGGAAGTTCATCCCCCTCACAATGTCCAGGATTCAGAAACAAATAGGAAGTTCATCCCCCTCATAATGTCCAGAATTCAGAAACAAACAGGAAGTTCATCGCAATCACAATGTCCAGGATTCAGAAACAAACAGGAAGTTCATCCCACACACAATGTCCAGGATTCAGAAACAAACAGGAAGTTCATCCCACTCACAATGTCCAGGATTCAGAAACAAACAGGAAGTTCATCCCACTCACAATGTCCAGGATTCAGAAACAAACAGGAAGTTCATCCCACTCACAATGTCCAGAATTCAGAAACAAACAGGAAGTTCATCCCCCTCACAATGTCCAGGATTCAGAAACAAACAGGAAGTTCATCCCCCTCACAATGTCCAGGATTCAGAAACAAATAGGAAGTTCATCCCCCTCACAATGTCCAGGATTCAGAAACAAACAGGAAGTTCATCCCCCTCACAATGTCCAGGATTCAGAAACAAACAGGAAGTTCATCCCACTCATAATGTTCAGGATTCAGAAACAAACAGGAAGTTCATCCCCCTCACAATGTCCAGGATTCAGAAACAAACAGGAAGTTCATCCCCCTCATAATGTCCAGGATTCAGAAACAAACAGGAAGTTCATCCCCCTCACAATGTCCAGGATTCAGAAACAAACAGGAAGTTCATCCCCCTCACAATGTCCAGGATTCAGAAACAAACAGGAAGTTCATCCCACTCATAATGTTCAGGATTCAGAAACAAACAGGAAGTTCATCCCACTCATAATGTTCAGGATTCAGAAACAAACAGGAAGTTCATCCCCCTCATAATGTCCAGGATTCAGAAACAAACAGGAAGTCCATCCCCCTCACAATGTCCAGGATTCAGAAACAAACAGGAAGTTCATCCCACTCATAATGTCCAGGATTCAGAAACAAACAGGAAGTTCATCCCACTCATAATGTCCAGAATTCAGAAACAAACAGGAAGTCCATCCCACTCATAATGTCCAGAATTCAGAAACAAACAGGAAGTTCATCCCACTCACAATGTCCAGGATTCAGAAACAAACAGGAAGTTCATCCCACTCATAATGTCCAGAATTCAGAAACAAACAGGAAGTTCATCCCACTCACAATGTCCAGGATTCAGAAACAAACAGGAAGTTCATCCCACTCACAATGTCCAGAATTCAGAAACAAACAGGAAGTCCATCGCACTCACAATGTCCAGGATTCAGAAACAAACAGGAAGTTCATCCCACTCACAATGTCCAGGATTCAGAAACAAACAGGAAGTCCATCCCACACACAATGTCCAGAATTCAGAAACAAACAGGAAGTTCATCCCACTCACAATGTCCAGGATTCAGAAACAAACAGGAAGTTCATCGCACTCACAATGTCCAGGATTCAGAAACAAACAGGAAGTTCATCCCACACACAATGTCCAGGATTCAGAAACAAACAGGAAGTTCATCGCACTCACAATGTCCAGGATTCAGAAACAAACAGGAAGTTCATCCCACACACAATGTCCAGGATTCAGAAACAAACAGGAAGTTCATCCCACTCACAATGTCCAGGATTCAGAAACAAACAGGAAGTTCATCCCACTCATAATGTCCAGAATTCAGAAACAAACAGGAAGTTCATCCCACTCACAATGTCCAGGATTCAGAAACAAACAGGAAGTTCATCGCACTCACAATGTCCAGGATTCAGAAACAAACAGGAAGTTCATCCCCCTCATAGTGTCCAGGATTCAGAAACAAACAGGAAGTTCATCCCACTCACAATGTCCAGGATTCAGAAACAAACAGGAAGTTCATCCCACTCACAATGTCCAGGATTCAGAAACAAACAGGAAGTTCATCCCACTCATAATGTCCAGGATTCAGAAACAAACAGGAAGTTCATCCCACTCACAATGTCCAGGATTCAGAAACAAACAGGAAGTTCATCCCACTCAAAATGTCCAGGATTCAGAAACAAATAGGAAGTTCATCGCAATCACAATGTCCAGGATTCAGAAACAAACAGGAAGTTCATCGCAATCACAATGTCCAGAATTCAGAAACAAACAGGAAGTTCATCCCCCTCACAATGTCCAGGATTCAGAAACAAATAGGAAGTTCATCCCCCTCATAATGTCCAGAATTCAGAAACAAACAGGAAGTTCATCGCAATCACAATGTCCAGAATTCAGAAACAAACAGGAAGTTCATCCCACACACAATGTCCAGGATTCAGAAACAAACAGGAAGTTCATCGCACTCACAATGTCCAGGATTCAGAAACAAACAGGAAGTTCATCCCACACACAATGTCCAGGATTCAGAAACAAACAGGAAGTTCATCCCACTCACAATGTCCAGGATTCAGAAACAAACAGGAAGTTCATCCCACTCATAATGTCCAGAATTCAGAAACAAACAGGAAGTTCATCCCACTCACAATGTCCAGGATTCAGAAACAAACAGGAAGTTCATCGCACTCACAATGTCCAGGATTCAGAAACAAACAGGAAGTTCATCCCCCTCATAGTGTCCAGGATTCAGAAACAAACAGGAAGTTCATCCCACTCACAATGTCCAGGATTCAGAAACAAACAGGAAGTTCATCCCACTCACAATGTCCAGGATTCAGAAACAAACAGGAAGTTCATCCCACTCATAATGTCCAGGATTCAGAAACAAACAGGAAGTTCATCCCACTCACAATGTCCAGGATTCAGAAACAAACAGGAAGTTCATCCCACTCAAAATGTCCAGGATTCAGAAACAAATAGGAAGTTCATCGCAATCACAATGTCCAGGATTCAGAAACAAACAGGAAGTTCATCGCAATCACAATGTCCAGAATTCAGAAACAAACAGGAAGTTCATCCCACTCACAATGTCCAGGATTCAGAAACAAACAGGAAGTTCATCCCCCTCACAATGTCCAGGATTCAGAAACAAACAGGAAGTTCATCCCCCTCACAATGTCCAGGATTCAGAAACAAACAGGAAGTTCATCCCCCTCACAATGTCCAGGATTCAGAAACAAACAGGAAGTTCATCCCACTCATAATGTTCAGGATTCAGAAACAAACAGGAAGTTCATCCCCCTCACAATGTCCAGGATTCAGAAACAAACAGGAAGTTCATCCCCCTCATAATGTCCAGAATTCAGAAACAAACAGGAAGTTCATCCCCCTCACAATGTCCAGGATTCAGAAACAAACAGGAAGTTCATCCCACTCATAATGTTCAGGATTCAGAAACAAACAGGAAGTTCATCCCCCTCATAATGTCCAGGATTCAGAAACAAACAGGAAGTCCATCCCCCTCACAATGTCCAGGATTCAGAAACAAACAGGAAGTTCATCCCACTCACAATGTCCAGGATTCAGAAACAAACAGGAAGTCCATCCCACTCATAATGTCCAGAATTCAGAAACAAACAGGAAGTTCATCGCACTCACAATGTCCAGGATTCAGAAACAAACAGGAAGTCCATCCCACTCATAATGTCCAGAATTCAGAAACAAACAGGAAGTTCATCCCACTCACAATGTCCAGGATTCAGAAACAAACAGGAAGTTCATCCCACTCATAATGTCCAGAATTCAGAAACAAACAGGAAGTCCATCCCACTCACAATGTCCAGGATTCAGAAACAAACAGGAAGTTCATCCCACTCACAATGTCCAGAATTCAGAAACAAACAGGAAGTCCATCGCACTCACAATGTCCAGGATTCAGAAACAAACAGGAAGTTCATCCCACTCACAATGTCCAGGATTCAGAAACAAACAGGAAGTTCATCCCACTCATAATGTCCAGAATTCAGAAACAAACAGGAAGTTCATCCCACTCACAATGTCCAGGATTCAGAAACAAACAGGAAGTTCATCCCACTCACAATGTCCAGAATTCAGAAACAAACAGGAAGTTCATCCCACTCACAATGTCCAGAATTCAGAAACAAACAGGAAGTTCATCCCACTCACAATGTCCAGGATTCAGAAACAAACAGGAAGTTCATCCCCCTCATAATGTCCAGGATTCAGAAACAAACAGGAAGTTCATCCCACTCATAATGTCCAGGATTCAGAAACAAACAGGAAGTTCATCCCACTCACAATGTCCAGGATTCAGAAACAAACAGGAAGTCCATCCCACTCATAATGTCCAGGATTCAGAAACAAACAGGAAGTTCATCGCACTCATAATGTCCAGGATTCAGAAACAAACAGGAAGTCCATCCCACTCACAATGTCCAGGATTCAGAAACAAACAGGAAGTTCATCCCACTCACAATGTCCAGGATTCAGAAACAAACAGGAAGTCCATCCCACTCACAATGTCCAGGATTCAGAAACAAACAGGAAGTCCATCCCACTCATAATGTCCAGGATTCAGAAACAAACAGGAAGTCCATCGCACTCACAATGTCCAGGATTCAGAAACAAACAGGAAGTTCATCCCACTCACAATGTCCAGGATTCAGAAACAAACAGGAAGTTCATCGCACTCATAATGTCCAGAATTCAGAAACAAACAGGAAGTTCATCCCACTCACAATGTCCAGGATTCAGAAACAAACAGGAAGTTCATCCCACTCATAATGTCCAGGATTCAGAAACAAACAGGATGTTCATCCCACTCATAATGTCCAGGATTCAGAAACAAACAGGAAGTTCATCCCACTCACAATGTCCAGGATTCAGAAACAAACAGGATGTTCATCCCACTCATAATGTCCAGGATTCAGAAACAAACAGGAAGTTCATCGCACTCATAATGTCCAGGATTCAGAAACAAACAGGAAGTTCATCCCACTCATAATGTCCAGGATTCAGAAACAAACAGGAAGTCCATCCCACTCACAATGTCCAGGATTCAGAAACAAACAGGAAGTTCATCCCACTCATAATGTCCAGGATTCAGAAACAAACAGGAAGTCCATCCCACTCATAATGTCCAGGATTCAGAAACAAACAGGAAGTTCATCCCACTCACAATGTCCAGGATTCAGAAACAAACAGGAAGTCCATCCCACTCATAATGTCCAGGATTCAGAAACAAACAGGAAGTCCATCCCACTCATAATGTCCAGAATTCAGAAACAAACAGGAAGTTCATCCCACTCACAATGTCCAGGATTCAGAAACAAACAGGAAGTCCATCCCACTCATAATGTCCAGGATTCAGAAACAAACAGGAAGTTCATCCCACTCACAATGTCCAGGATTCAGAAACAAACAGGAAGTCCATCCCACTCATAATGTCCAGAATTCAGAAACAAACAGGAAGTTCATCCCACTCACAATGTCCAGGATTCAGAAACAAACAGGAAGTTCATCCCATTCATAATGTCCAGGATTCAGAAACAAACAGGAAGTCCATCCCACTCATAATGTCCAGGATTCAGAAACAAACAGGAAGTTCATCCCACTCACAATGTCCAGAATTCAGAAACAAACAGGAAGTTCATCCCACTCACAATGTCCAGAATTCAGAAACAAACAGGAAGTTCATCCCACTCATAATGTCCAGGATTCAGAAACAAACAGGAAGTTCATCCCATTCATAATGTCCAGGATTCAGAAACAAACAGGAAGTCCATCCCACTCATAATGTCCAGGATTCAGAAACAAACAGGAAGTTCATCCCACTCACAATGTCCAGGATTCAGAAACAAACAGGAAGTCCATCCCACTCATAATGTCCAGGATTCAGAAACAAACAGGAAGTCCATCCCACTCATAATGTCCAGGATTCAGAAACAAACAGGAAGTCCATCCCACTCATAATGTCCAGGATTCAGAAACAAACAGGAAGTTCATCCCACTCATAATGTCCAGAATTCAGAAACAAACAGGAAGTCCATCCCACTCACAATGTCCAGAATTCAGAAACAAACAGGAAGTTCATCGCACTCACAATGTCCAGGATTCAGAAACAAACAGGAAGTTCATCCCACTCATAATGTCCAGAATTCAGAAACAAACAGGAAGTTCATCGCACTCACAATGTCCAGGATTCAGAAACAAACAGGAAGTTCATCCCACTCACAATGTCCAGGATTCAGAAACAAACAGGAAGTTCATCCCACTCACAATGTCCAGGATTCAGAAACAAACAGGAAGTTCATCCCACTCATAATGTCCAGAATTCAGAAACAAACAGGAAGTTCATCCCATTCATAATGTCCAGGATTCAGAAACAAACAGGAAGTCCATCCCACTCATAATGTCCAGGATTCAGAAACAAACAGGAAGTTCATCCCACTCATAATGTCCAGGATTCAGAAACAAACAGGAAGTTCATCGCACTCACAATGTCCAGGATTCAGAAACAAACAGGAAGTTCATCGCACTCACAATGTCCAGAATTCCGAAACAAACAGGAAGTTCATCGCACTCACAATGTCCAGAATTCCGAAACAAACAGGAAATTCATCGCACTCACAATGTCCAGAATTCCGAAACAAACAGGAAGTTCATCCCCCTCACAATGTCCAGGATTCAGAAACAAACAGGAAGTTCATCGCACTCACAATGTCCAGAATTCCGAAACAAACAGGAAATTCATCCCACTCACAATGTCCAGGATTCAGAAACAAATAGGAAGTTCATCGCACTCACAATGTCCAGGATTCAGAAACAAACAGGAAGTTCATCGCACTCACAATGTCCAGAATTCCGAAACAAACAGGAAATTCATCCCACTCACAATGTCCAGGATTCAGAAACAAATAGGAAGTTCATCGCACTCACAATGTCCAGGATTCAGAAACAAACAGGAAGTTCATCGCACTCACAATGTCCAGAATTCCGAAACAAACAGGAAGTTCATCCCCCTCACAATGTCCAGGATTCAGAAACAAACAGGAAGTTCATCGCACTCACAATGTCCAGAATTCCGAAACAAACAGGAAATTCATCCCACTCACAATGTCCAGGATTCAGAAACAAATAGGAAGTTCATCCCCTCACAATGTCCAGGATTCAGAAACAAACAGGAAGTTCATCCCCCTCACAATGTCCAGGATTCAGAAACAAATAGGAAGTTCATCCCCCTCACAATGTCCAGGATTCAGAAACAAACAGGAAGTTCATCCCCCTCACAATGTCCAGGATTCAGAAACAAACAGGAAGTTCATCCCACTCATAATGTTCAGGATTCAGAAACAAACAGGAAGTTCATCCCCCTCACAATGTCCAGGATTCAGAAACAAACAGGAAGTTCATCCCCCTCATAATGTCCAGGATTCAGAAACAAACAGGAAGTTCATCCCCCTCACAATGTCCAGGATTCAGAAACAAACAGGAAGTTCATCCCCCTCACAATGTCCAGGATTCAGAAACAAACAGGAAGTTCATCCCCCTCATAATGTCCAGGATTCAGAAACAAACAGGAAGTTCATCCCACTCATAATGTTCAGGATTCAGAAACAAACAGGAAGTTCATCCCCCTCATAATGTCCAGGATTCAGAAACAAACAGGAAGTCCATCCCCCTCACAATGTCCAGGATTCAGAAACAAACAGGAAGTTCATCCCACTCATAATGTTCAGGATTCAGAAACAAACAGGAAGTTCATCCCCCTCATAATGTCCAGGATTCAGAAACAAACAGGAAGTTCATCGCACTCATAATGTTCAGGATTCAGAAACAAACAGGAAGTTCATCCCCCTCATAATGTCCAGGATTCAGAAACAAACAGGAAGTTCATCGCACTCATAATGTTCAGGATTCAGAAACAAACAGGAAGTTCATCCCCCTCATAATGTCCAGAATTCAGAAACAAACAGGAAGTTCATCCCCCTCATAATGTCCAGAATTCAGAAACAAACAGGAAGTTCATCCCCCTCATAGTGTCCAGAATTCAGAAACAAACAGGAAGTTCATCCCCCTCATAATGTCCAGAATTCAGAAACAAACAGGAAGTTCATCCCACTCACAATGTCCAGGATTCAGAAACAAACAGGAAGTTCATCCCCCTCACAATGTCCAGAATTCAGAAACAAACAGGAAGTTCATCCCCCTCATAATGTCCAGAATTCAGAAACAAACAGGAAGTTCATCCCCCTCATAGTGTCCAGAATTCAGAAACAAACAGGAAGTTCATCCCCCTCACAATGTCCAGAATTCAGAAACAAACAGGAAGTTCATCCCCCTCATAATGTCCAGAATTCAGAAACAAACAGGAAGTTCATCCCCCTCATAGTGTCCAGAATTCAGAAACAAACAGGAAGTTCATCCCCCTCACAATGTCCAGAATTCAGAAACAAACAGGAAGTTCATCCCACTCACAATGTCCAGGATTCAGAAACAAACAGGAAGTTCATCCCCCTCACAATGTCCAGAATTCAGAAACAAACAGGAAGTTCATCCCCCTCATAATGTCCAGAATTCAGAAACAAACAGGAAGTTCATCCCCCTCATAGTGTCCAGAATTCAGAAACAAACAGGAAGTTCATCCCCCTCACAATGTCCAGAATTCAGAAACAAACAGGAAGTTCATCCCCCTCATAATGTCCAGAATTCAGAAACAAACAGGAAGTTCATCCCCCTCATAGTGTCCAGAATTCAGAAACAAACAGGAAGTTCATCCCCCTCATAATGTCCAGAATTCAGAAACAAACAGGAAGTTCATCCCCCTCATAGTGTCCAGAATTCAGAAACAAACAGGAAGTTCATCCCCCTCATAATGTCCAGAATTCAGAAACAAACAGGAAGTTCATCCCCCTCACAATGTCCAGAATTCAGAAACAAACAGGAAGTTCATCCCCCTCACAATGTCCAGGATTCAGAAACAAACAGGAAGTTCATCCCCCTCACAATGTCCAGGATTCAGAAACAAACAGGAAGTTCATCCCCCTCACAATGTCCAGGATTCAGAAACAAACAGGAAGTTCATCGCACTCACAATGTCCAGGATTCAGAAACAAATAGGAAGTTCATCCCCCTCATAATGTTCAGGATTCAGAAACAAATAGGAAGTTCATCCCCCTCATAATGTCCAGAATTCAGAAACAAACAGGAAGTTCATCCCACTCATAATGTTCAGGATTCAGAAACAAATAGGAAGTTCATCCCACTCACAATGTCCAGGATTCAGAAACAAATAGGAAGTTCATCCCACTCACAATGTCCAGGATTCAGAAACAAATAGGAAGTTCATCCCACTCACAATGTCCAGGATTCAGAAACAAACAGGAAGTTCATCCCACTCATAATGTCCAGGATTCAGAAACAAATAGGAAGTTCATCCCACTCACAATGTCCAGGATTCAGAAACAAATAGGAAGTTCATCCCACTCACAATGTCCAGGATTCAGAAACAAATAGGAAGTTCATCCCACTCATAATGTTCAGGATTCAGAAACAAATAGGAAGTTCATCCCACTCACAATGTCCAGGATTCAGAAACAAACAGGAAGTTCATCGCACTCACAATGTCCAGGATTCAGAAACAAATAGGAAGTTCATCCCCCTCACAATGTCCAGGATTCAGAAACAAATAGGAAGTTCATCCCACTCACAATGTCCAGGATTCAGAAACAAATAGGAAGTTCATCCCACTCACAATGTCCAGGATTCAGAAACAAATAGGAAGTTCATCCCACTCATAATGTTCAGGATTCAGAAACAAATAGGAAGTTCATCCCACTCACAATGTCCAGGATTCAGAAACAAATAGGAAGTTCATCCCACTCACAATGTCCAGGATTCAGAAACAAACAGGAAGTTCATCCCACTCATAATGTTCAGGATTCAGAAACAAACAGGAAGTTCATCCCACTCACAATGTCCAGAATTCAGAAACAAACAGGAAGTTCATCCCACTCACAATGTCCAGAATTCAGAAACAAACAGGAAGTTCATCCCACTCACAATGTCCAGGATTCAGAAACAAACAGGAAGTTCATCCCCCTCACAATGTCCAGGATTCAGAAACAAACAGGAAGTTCATCCCACTCACAATGTCCAGAATTCAGAAACAAACAGGAAGTTCATCCACTCACAATGTCCAGGATTCAGAAACAAACAGGAAGTTCATCCCACTCACAATGTCCAGAATTCAGAAACAAACAGGAAGTTCATCCCACTCACAATGTCCAGGATTCAGAAACAAACAGGAAGTCCATCCACTCACAATGTCCAGGATTCAGAAACAAACAGGAAGTTCATCCCCCTCACAATGTCCAGGATTCAGAAACAAACAGGAAGTCCATCCACTCACAATGTCCAGGATTCAGAAACAAACAGGAAGTTCATCCCACTCACATTGTCCAGGATTCAGAAACAAACAGGAAGTTCATCCCACTCACATTGTCCAGGATTCAGAAACAAACAGGAAGTCCATCCCACTCACATTGTCCAGGATTCAGAAACAAACAGGAAGTTCATCCCACTCACATTGTCCAGGATTCAGAAACAAACAGGAAGTTCATCCCACTCACAATGTCCAGGATTCAGAAACAAACAGGAAGTCCATCCACTCACAATGTCCAGGATTCAGAAACAAACAGGAAGTTCATCCCCCTCACAATGTCCAGGATTCAGAAACAAACAGGAAGTCCATCCCACTCACATTGTCCAGGATTCAGAAACAAACAGGAAGTTCATCCCCTTCACAATGTCCAGAATTCAGAAACAAACAGGAAGTTCATCCCACTCACAATGTCCAGGATTCAGAAACAAACAGGAAGTCCATCCCACTCACAATGTCCAGGATTCAGAAACAAACAGGAAGTTCATCCCACTCACAATGTCCAGGATTCAGAAACAAACAGGAAGTCCATCCCACTCACAATGTCCAGGATTCAGAAACAAACAGGAAGTCCATCCCACTCACAATGTCCAGGATTCAGAAACAAACAGGAAGTCCATCCCACTCATAATGTCCAGGATTCAGAAACAAACAGGAAGTCCATCCCACTCATAATGTCCAGGATTCAGAAACAAACAGGAAGTCCATGCCACTCACAATGTCCAGAATTCAGAAACAAACAGGAAGTTCATCGAACTCACAATGTCCAGAATTCAGAAACAAACAGGAAGTTCATCGAACTCACAATGTCCAGAATTCAGAAACAAACAGGAAGTTCATCGAACTCACAATGTCCAGAATTCAGAAACAAACAGGAAGTCCATCCCACTCACAATGTCCAGGATTCAGAAACAAACAGGAAGTTCATCGAACTCACAATGTCCAGAATTCAGAAACAAACAGGAAGTTCATCCCACTCACAATGTCCAGAATTCAGAAACAAACAGGAAGTTCATCCCACTCACAATGTCCAGAATTCAGAAACAAACAGGAAGTTCATCCCACTCATAATGTCCAGAATTCAGAAACAAACAGGAAGTTCATCGAACTCACAATGTCCAGAATTCAGAAACAAACAGGAAGTTCATCGAACTCACAATGTCCAGGATTCAGAAACAAACAGGAAGTTCATCACACTCACAATGTCCAGAATTCAGAAACAAACAGGAAGTCCATCCCACTCACAATGTCCAGGATTCAGAAACAAACAGGAAGTTCATCCCACTCACAATGTCCAGGATTCAGAAACAAACAGGAAGTTCATCCCACTCACAATGTCCAGAATTCAGAAACAAACAGGAAGTTCATCGCACTCACAATGTCCAGGATTCAGAAACAAACAGGAAGTTCATCGCACTCACAATGTCCAGAATTCAGAAACAAACAGGAAGTCCATCCCACTCATAATGTCCAGAATTCAGAAACAAACAGGAAGTTCATCGCACTCATAATGTCCAGGATTCAGAAACAAACAGGAAGTCCATCCCACTCATAATGTCCAGAATTCAGAAACAAACAGGAAGTTCATCGCACTCACAATGTCCAGGATTCAGAAACAAACAGGAAGTTCATCGAACTCACAATGTCCAGAATTCAGAAACAAACAGGAAGTTCATCCCACTCACAATGTCCAGAATTCAGAAACAAACAGGAAGTTCATCCCACTCACAATGTCCAGAATTCAGAAACAAACAGGAAGTTCATCCCACTCACAATGTCCAGAATTCAGAAACAAACAGGAAGTTCATCCCCCTCACAATGTCCAGGATTCAGAAACAAACAGGAAGTTCATCGAACTCACAATGTCCAGAATTCAGAAACAAACAGGAAGTTCATCCCACTCACAATGTCCAGGATTCAGAAACAAACAGGAAGTTCATCCCACTCATAATGTCCAGAATTCAGAAACAAACAGGAAGTTTATCGAACTCACAATGTCCAGAATTCAGAAACAAACAGGAAGTTCATCCCACTCACAATGTCCAGAATTCAGAAACAAACAGGAAGTTCATCCCACTCATAATGTCCAGGATTCAGAAACAAACAGGAAGTTCATCGCACTCATAATGTCCAGAATTCAGAAACAAACAGGAAATTCATCCCACTCACAATGTCCAGAATTCAGAAACAAACAGGAAGTCCATCCCACTCACAATGTCCAGAATTCAGAAACAAACAGGAAGTTCATCCCACTCATAATGTCCAGAATTCAGAAACAAACAGGAAGTTCATCCCACTCACAATGTCCAGGATTCAGAAACAAACAGGAAGTTCATCCCACTCACAATGTCCAGGATTCAGAAACAAACAGGAAGTCCATCCCACTCACAATGTCCAGGATTCAGAAACAAACAGGTAGTTCATCCCACTCACAATGTCCAGGATTCAGAAACAAACAGGAAGTTCATCCCACTCACAATGTCCAGGATTCAGAAACAAACAGGAAGTCCATCCCACTCATAATGTCCAGGATTCAGAAACAAACAGGAAGTCCATCCCACTCACAATGTCCAGGATTCAGAAACAAACAGGAAGTTCATCCCACTCACAATGTCCAGGATTCAGAAACAAACAGGAAGTCCATCCCACTCATAATGTCCAGAATTCAGAAACAAACAGGAAGTTCATCGAACTCACAATGTCCAGAATTCAGAAACAAACAGGAAGTCCATCCCACTCACAATGTCCAGGATTCAGAAACAAACAGGAAGTTCATCCCCCTCACAATGTCCAGAATTCAGAAACAAACAGGAAGTTCATCGCACTCACAATGTCCAGAATTCAGAAACAAACAGGAAGTTCATCCCACTCACAATGTCCAGGATTCAGAAACAAACAGGAAGTTCATCCCACTCATAATGTCCAGAATTCAGAAACAAACAGGAAGTTCATCCCACTCACAATGTCCAGGATTCAGAAACAAACAGGAAGTTCATCCCCCTCACAATGTCCAGGATTCAGAAACAAACAGGAAGTTCATCCCACTCATAATGTCCAGGATTCAGAAACAAACAGGAAGTTCATCCCCCTCATAATGTCCAGGATTCAGAAACAAACAGGAAGTTCATCCCACTCATAATGTCCAGGATTCAGAAACAAACAGGAAGTTCATCCCCCTCACAATGTCCAGGATTCAGAAACAAACAGGAAGTTCATCCCACTCACAATGTCCAGGATTCAGAAACAAACAGGAAGTCCATCGCACTCACAATGTCCAGAATTCAGAAACAAACAGGAAGTTCATCCCACTCATAATGTCCAGGATTCAGAAACAAACAGGAAGTCCATCCCCCTCACAATGTCCAGGATTCAGAAACAAACAGGAAGTTCATCCCACTCACAATGTCCAGAATTCAGAAACAAACAGGAAGTTCATCCCCCTCATAGTGTCCAGGATTCAGAAACAAACAGGAAGTTCATCCCACTCACAATGTCCAGGATTCAGAAACAAACAGGAAGTCCATCCCACTCACAATGTCCAGGATTCAGAAACAAACAGGAAGTTCATCCCACTCACAATGTCCAGAATTCAGAAACAAACAGGAAGTTCATCCCACTCACAATGTCCAGGATTCAGAAACAAACAGGAAGTTCATCCCCCTCACAATGTCCAGAATTCAGAAACAAACAGGAAGTTCATCCCACTCACAATGTCCAGGATTCAGAAACAAACAGGAAGTTCATCCCACTCATAATGTCCAGGATTCAGAAACAAACAGGAAGTTCATCCCCCTCATAATGTCCAGAATTCAGAAACAAACAGGAAGTTCATCCCCCTCATAGTGTCCAGGATTCAGAAACAAACAGGAAGTTCATCCCACTCACAATGTCCAGGATTCAGAAACAAACAGGAAGTCCATCCCACTCACAATGTCCAGGATTCAGAAACAAACAGGAAGTTCATCCCACTCATAATGTCCAGGATTCAGAAACAAACAGGAAGTTCATCCCACTCACAATGTCCAGGATTCAGAAACAAACAGGAAGTTCATCGCAATCACAATGTCCAGGATTCAGAAACAAACAGGAAGTCCATCCCACTCACAATGTCCAGAATTCAGAAACAAACAGGAAGTTCATCCCACTCACAATGTCCAGGATTCAGAAACAAACAGAAAGTTCATCCCACTCACAATGTCCAGAATTCAGAAACAAACAGGAAGTTCATCCCACTCACAATGTCCAGGATTCAGAAACAAACAGGAAGTTCATCCCACTCATAATGTCCAGGATTCAGAAACAAACAGGAAGTTCATCCCCCTCATAATGTCCAGAATTCAGAAACAAACAGGAAGTTCATCCCACTCATAATGTCCAGGATTCAGAAACAAACAGGAAGTTCATCCCACTCACAATGTCCAGGATTCAGAAACAAACAGGAAGTTCATCCCACTCATAATGTCCAGAATTCAGAAACAAACAGGAAGTTCATCCCACTCATAATGTCCAGGATTCAGAAACAAACAGGAAGTTCATCCCCCTCACAATGTCCAGGATTCAGAAACAAACAGGAAGTTCATCCCACTCATAATGTCCAGAATTCAGAAACAAACAGGAAGTTCATCCCACTCATAATGTCCAGGATTCAGAAACAAACAGGAAGTTCATCCCACTCACAATGTCCAGGATTCAGAAACAAACAGGAAGTTCATCCCACTCACAATGTCCAGGATTCAGAAACAAACAGGAAGTCCATCGCACTCACAATGTCCAGGATTCAGAAACAAACAGGAAGTTCATCGCACTCATAATGTCCAGAATTCAGAAACAAACAGGAAGTTCATCCCCCTCACAATGTCCAGAATTCAGAAACAAACAGGAAGTTCATCGAACTCACAATGTCCAGGATTCAGAAACAAACAGGAAGTTCATCCCCCTCATAATGTCCAGGATTCAGAAACAAACAGGAAGTTCATCCCCCTCATAATGTCCAGAATTCAGAAACAAACAGGAAGTTCATCCCCCTCATAATGTCCAGAATTCAGAAACAAACAGGAAGTTCATCCCCCTCATAATGTCCAGGATTCAGAAACAAACAGGAAGTTCATCCCCCTCACAATGTCCAGAATTCAGAAACAAACAGGAAGTTCATCCCACTCACAATGTCCAGGATTCAGAAACAAACAGGAAGTTCATCCCCCTCATAATGTCCAGGATTCAGAAACAAACAGGAAGTCCATCCCACTCATAATGTCCAGGATTCAGAAACAAACAGGAAGTTCATCCCCCTCACAATGTCCAGGATTCAGAAACAAACAGGAAGTTCATCCCACTCACAATGTCCAGAATTCAGAAACAAACAGGAAGTTCATCCCCCTCATAGTGTCCAGGATTCAGAAACAAACAGGAAGTTCATCCCACTCACAATGTCCAGGATTCAGAAACAAACAGGAAGTTCATCCCACTCACAATGTCCAGAATTCAGAAACAAACAGGAAGTTCATCCCACTCACAATGTCCAGAATTCAGAAACAAACAGGAAGTTCATCCCACTCACAATGTCCAGAATTCAGAAACAAACAGGAAGTTCATCCCACTCATAATGTCCAGGATTCAGAAACAAACAGGAAGTTCATCCCCCTCATAATGTCCAGAATTCAGAAACAAACAGGAAGTTCATCCCACTCATAATGTCCAGGATTCAGAAACAAACAGGAAGTTCATCCCACTCACAATGTCCAGGATTCAGAAACAAACAGGAAGTTCATCCCACTCATAATGTCCAGGATTCAGAAACAAACAGGAAGTTCATCCCACTCATAATGTCCAGGATTCAGAAACAAACAGGAAGTTCATCCCACTCACAATGTCCAGGATTCAGAAACAAACAGGAAGTTCATCCCACTCATAATGTCCAGGATTCAGAAACAAACAGGAAGTTCATCCCACTCATAATGTCCAGAATTCAGAAACAAACAGGAAGTTCATCCCACTCACAATGTCCAGGATTCAGAAACAAACAGGAAGTTCATCCCACTCATAATGTCCAGGATTCAGAAACAAACAGGAAGTCCATCGCACTCACAATGTCCAGAATTCAGAAACAAACAGGAAGTTCATCCCACTCATAATGTCCAGGATTCAGAAACAAACAGGAAGTCCATCCCCCTCACAATGTCCAGGATTCAGAAACAAACAGGAAGTTCATCCCACTCACAATGTCCAGAATTCAGAAACAAACAGGAAGTTCATCCCCCTCATAGTGTCCAGGATTCAGAAACAAACAGGAAGTTCATCCCCCTCACAATGTCCAGGATTCAGAAACAAACAGGAAGTCCATCCCACTCACAATGTCCAGGATTCAGAAACAAACAGGAAGTTCATCCCACTCACAATGTCCAGAATTCAGAAACAAACAGGAAGTTCATCCCACTCATAATGTCCAGGATTCAGAAACAAACAGGAAGTTCATCCCACTCACAATGTCCAGGATTCAGAAACAAACAGGAAGTCCATCCCACTCACAATGTCCAGGATTCAGAAACAAACAGGAAGTTCATCCCACTCACAATGTCCAGAATTCAGAAACAAACAGGAAGTTCATCCCACTCACAATGTCCAGGATTCAGAAACAAACAGGAAGTTCATCCCCCTCACAATGTCCAGAATTCAGAAACAAACAGGAAGTTCATCCCACTCACAATGTCCAGGATTCAGAAACAAACAGGAAGTTCATCCCCCTCACAATGTCCAGGATTCAGAAACAAACAGGAAGTCCATCGCACTCACAATGTCCAGAATTCAGAAACAAACAGGAAGTTCATCCCACTCATAATGTCCAGGATTCAGAAACAAACAGGAAGTTCATCCCCCTCATAATGTCCAGGATTCAGAAACAAACAGGAAGTTCATCCCACTCACAATGTCCAGGATTCAGAAACAAACAGGAAGTCCATCCCACTCACAATGTCCAGAATTCAGAAACAAACAGGAAGTTCATCCCACTCACAATGTCCAGGATTCAGAAACAAACAGAAAGTTCATCCCACTCACAATGTCCAGAATTCAGAAACAAACAGGAAGTTCATCCCACTCACAATGTCCAGGATTCAGAAACAAACAGGAAGTTCATCCCCCTCACAATGTCCAGAATTCAGAAACAAACAGGAAGTTCATCCCACTCACAATGTCCAGGATTCAGAAACAAACAGGAAGTTCATCCCACTCATAATGTCCAGGATTCAGAAACAAACAGGAAGTTCATCCCCCTCATAATGTCCAGAATTCAGAAACAAACAGGAAGTTCATCCCACTCATAATGTCCAGGATTCAGAAACAAACAGGAAGTCCATTCCACTCATAATGTCCAGGATTCAGAAACACACAGGAAGCTCATCCCACTCATAATGTCCAGGATTCAGAAACAAACAGGAAGTTCATCCCACTCACAATGTCCAGGATTCAGAAACAAACAGGAAGTTCATCCCACTCACAATGTCCAGAATTCAGAAACAAACAGGAAGTTCATCCCACTCATAATGTCCAGGATTCAGAAACAAACAGGAAGTTCATCCCACTCACAATGTCCAGGATTCAGAAACAAACAGGAAGTTCATCCCACTCATAATGTCCAGGATTCAGAAACAAACAGGAAGTTCATCCCACTCACAATGTCCAGGATTCAGAAACAAACAGGAAGTTCATCCCACTCACAATGTCCAGAATTCAGAAACAAACAGGAAGTTCATCCCACTCACAATGTCCAGGATTCAGAAACAAACAGGAAGTTCATCCCACTCACAATGTCCAGAATTCAGAAACAAACAGGAAGTTCATCCCACTCACAATGTCCAGAATTCAGAAACAAACAGGAAGTTCATCCCCCTCATAGTGTCCAGGATTCAGAAACAAACAGGAAGTTCATCCCACTCACAATGTCCAGGATTCAGAAACAAACAGGAAGTCCATCCCACTCACAATGTCCAGGATTCAGAAACAAACAGGAAGTTCATCCCACTCATAATGTCCAGGATTCAGAAACAAACAGGAAGTTCATCCCACTCACAATGTCCAGGATTCAGAAACAAACAGGAAGTTCATCGCAATCACAATGTCCAGGATTCAGAAACAAACAGGAAGTCCATCCCACTCACAATGTCCAGAATTCAGAAACAAACAGGAAGTTCATCCCACTCACAATGTCCAGGATTCAGAAACAAACAGAAAGTTCATCCCACTCACAATGTCCAGGATTCAGAAACAAACAGGAAGTTCATCCCACTCATAATGTCCAGAATTCAGAAACAAACAGGAAGTTCATCCCACTCACAATGTCCAGGATTCAGAAACAAACAGGAAGTTCATCCCACTCATAATGTCCAGGATTCAGAAACAAACAGGAAGTTCATCCCACTCACAATGTCCAGGATTCAGAAACAAACAGGAAGTTCATCCCACTCATAATGTCCAGGATTCAGAAACAAACAGGAAGTTCATCCCACTCACAATGTCCAGGATTCAGAAACAAACAGGAAGTTCATCCCACTCACAATGTCCAGGATTCAGAAACAAACAGGAAGTTCATCCCACTCATAATGTCCAGGATTCAGAAACAAACAGGAAGTTCATCCCACTCATAATGTCCAGGATTCAGAAACAAACAGGAAGTTCATCCCACTCATAATGTCCAGGATTCAGAAACAAACAGGAAGTTCATCCCACTCACAATGTCCAGGATTCAGAAACAAACAGGAAGTTCATCCCCCTCATAATGTCCAGGATTCAGAAACAAACAGGAAGTTCATCCCACTCACAATGTCCAGGATTCAGAAACAAACAGGAAGTTCATCCCACTCATAATGTCCAGAATTCAGAAACAAACAGGAAGTTCATCCCACTCATAATGTCCAGGATTCAGAAACAAACAGGAAGTTCATCCCACTCACAATGTCCAGGATTCAGAAACAAACAGGAAGTTCATCCCACTCATAATGTCCAGAATTCAGAAACAAACAGGAAGTTCATCCCACTCATAATGTCCAGGATTCAGAAACAAACAGGAAGTTCATCCCACTCACAATGTCCAGGATTCAGAAACAAACAGGAAGTTCATCCCACTCACAATGTCCAGAATTCAGAAACAAACAGGAAGTTCATCCCCCTCATAATGTCCAGAATTCAGAAACAAACAGGAAGTTCATCCCACTCATAATGTCCAGAATTCAGAAACAAACAGGAAGTTCATCCCACTCATAATGTCCAGGATTCAGAAACAAACAGGAAGTTCATCCCACTCACAATGTCCAGGATTCAGAAACAAACAGGAAGTTCATCCCACTCACAATGTCCAGAATTCAGAAACAAACAGGAAGTTCATCCCACTCACAATGTCCAGAATTCAGAAACAAACAGGAAGTTCATCCCCCTCATAGTGTCCAGGATTCAGAAACAAACAGGAAGTTCATCCCACTCACAATGTCCAGGATTCAGAAACAAACAGGAAGTCCATCCCACTCACAATGTCCAGGATTCAGAAACAAACAGGAAGTTCATCCCACTCATAATGTCCAGGATTCAGAAACAAACAGGAAGTTCATCCCACTCACAATGTCCAGGATTCAGAAACAAACAGGAAGTTCATCGCAATCACAATGTCCAGGATTCAGAAACAAACAGGAAGTCCATCCCACTCACAATGTCCAGAATTCAGAAACAAACAGGAAGTTCATCCCCCTCATAATGTCCAGAATTCAGAAACAAACAGGAAGTTCATCCCACTCATAATGTCCAGGATTCAGAAACAAACAGGAAGTTCATCCCACTCACAATGTCCAGGATTCAGAAACAAACAGGAAGTTCATCCCACTCATAATGTCCAGAATTCAGAAACAAACAGGAAGTTCATCCCACTCATAATGTCCAGGATTCAGAAACAAACAGGAAGTTCATCCCACTCACAATGTCCAGGATTCAGAAACAAACAGGAAGTTCATCCCACTCATAATGTCCAGAATTCAGAAACAAACAGGAAGTTCATCCCACTCATAATGTCCAGGATTCAGAAACAAACAGGAAGTTCATCCCACTCATAATGTCCAGGATTCAGAAACAAACAGGAAGTTCATCCCACTCATAATGTCCAGAATTCAGAAACAAACAGGAAGTTCATCCCACTCATAATGTCCAGGATTCAGAAACAAACAGGAAGTTCATCCCACTCACAATGTCCAGGATTCAGAAACAAACAGGAAGTTCATCCCACTCATAATGTCCAGAATTCAGAAACAAACAGGAAGTTCATCCCACTCATAATGTCCAGGATTCAGAAACAAACAGGAAGTTCATCCCACTCATAATGTCCAGGATTCAGAAACAAACAGGAAGTTCATCCCACTCACAATGTCCAGGATTCAGAAACAAACAGGAAGTTCATCCCACTCATAATGTCCAGAATTCAGAAACAAACAGGAAATTCATCCCACTCATAATGTCCAGAATTCAGAAACAAACAGGAAGTTCATCCCACTCATAATGTCCAGGATTCAGAAACAAACAGGAAGTTCATCCCACTCACAATGTCCAGGATTCAGAAACAAACAGGAAGTTCATCCCACTCACAATGTCCAGGATTCAGAAACAAACAGGAAGTCCATCGCACTCACAATGTCCAGGATTCAGAAACAAACAGGAAGTTCATCGAACTCACAATGTCCAGAATTCAGAAACAAACAGGAAGTTCATCGCACTCATAATGTCCAGAATTCAGAAACAAACAGGAAGTTCATCCCCCTCACAATGTCCAGGATTCAGAAACAAACAGGAAGTTCATCGAACTCACAATGTCCAGGATTCAGAAACAAACAGGAAGTTCATCCCCCTCATAATGTCCAGGATTCAGAAACAAACAGGAAGTTCATCCCCCTCATAATGTCCAGAATTCAGAAACAAACAGGAAGTTCATCCCCCTCATAATGTCCAGAATTCAGAAACAAACAGGAAGTTCATCCCCCTCATAATGTCCAGGATTCAGAAACAAACAGGAAGTTCATCCCACTCACAATGTCCAGGATTCAGAAACAAACAGGAAGTTCATCCCCCTCATAATGTCCAGGATTCAGAAACAAACAGGAAGTCCATCCCACTCATAATGTCCAGGATTCAGAAACAAACAGGAAGTTCATCCCCCTCATAATGTCCAGGATTCAGAAACAAACAGGAAGTTCATCCCACTCATAATGTCCAGAATTCAGAAACAAACAGGAAGTTCATCCCACTCACAATGTCCAGGATTCAGAAACAAACAGGAAGTTCATCCCACTCATAATGTCCAGAATTCAGAAACAAACAGGAAGTTCATCCCCCTCATAATGTCCAGGATTCAGAAACAAACAGGAAGTTCATCCCCCTCACAATGTCCAGAATTCAGAAACAAACAGGAAGTTCATCCCACTCACAATGTCCAGGATTCAGAAACAAACAGGAAGTTCATCCCCCTCATAATGTCCAGAATTCAGAAACAAACAGGAAGTTCATCCCCCTCACAATGTCCAGAATTCAGAAACAAACAGGAAGTTCATCCCACTCACAATGTCCAGGATTCAGAAACAAACAGGAAGTTCATCCCCCTCATAATGTCCAGGATTCAGAAACAAACAGGAAGTCCATCCCACTCATAATGTCCAGGATTCAGAAACAAACAGGAAGTTCATCCCCCTCATAATGTCCAGGATTCAGAAACAAACAGGAAGTTCATCCCACTCATAATGTCCAGAATTCAGAAACAAACAGGAAGTTCATCCCACTCACAATGTCCAGGATTCAGAAACAAACAGGAAGTTCATCCCACTCATAATGTCCAGAATTCAGAAACAAACAGGAAGTTCATCCCCCTCATAATGTCCAGAATTCAGAAACAAACAGGAAGTTCATCCCACTCACAATGTCCAGAATTCAGAAACAAACAGGAAGTTCATCCCACTCATAATGTCCAGAATTCAGAAACAAACAGGAAGTTCATCCCACTCACAATGTCCAGGATTCAGAAACAAACAGGAAGTTCATCCCACTCATAATGTCCAGGATTCAGAAACAAACAGGAAGTTCATCCCCCTCATAATGTCCAGAATTCAGAAACAAACAGGAAGTTCATCCCACTCATAATGTCCAGGATTCAGAAACAAACAGGAAGTTCATCCCACTCATAATGTCCAGAATTCAGAAACAAACAGGAAGTTCATCCCACTCATAATGTCCAGGATTCAGAAACAAACAGGAAGTTCATCCCACTCACAATGTCCAGAATTCAGAAACAAACAGGAAGTTCATCCCCCTCATAATGTCCAGAATTCAGAAACAAACAGGAAGTTCATCCCACTCATAATGTCCAGGATTCAGAAACAAACAGGAAGTTCATCCCACTCATAATGTCCAGAATTCAGAAACAAACAGGAAGTTCATCCCACTCATAATGTCCAGAATTCAGAAACAAACAGGAAGTTCATCCCACTCACAATGTCCAGGATTCAGAAACAAACAGGAAGTTCATCCCACTCATAATGTCCAGGATTCAGAAACAAACAGGAAGTTCATCCCACTCACAATGTCCAGAATTCAGAAACAAACAGGAAGTTCATCCCACTCACAATGTCCAGAATTCAGAAACAAACAGGAAGTTCATCCCCCTCATAGTGTCCAGGATTCAGAAACAAACAGGAAGTTCATCCCACTCACAATGTCCAGGATTCAGAAACAAACAGGAAGTTCATCCCACTCACAATGTCCAGGATTCAGAAACAAACAGGAAGTTCATCCCACTCACAATGTCCAGGATTCAGAAACAAACAGGAAGTTCATCCCACTCATAATGTCCAGGATTCAGAAACAAACAGGAAGTTCATCCCACTCACAATGTCCAGGATTCAGAAACAAACAGGAAGTTCATCGCAATCACAATGTCCAGGATTCAGAAACAAACAGGAAGTCCATCCCACTCACAATGTCCAGAATTCAGAAACAAACAGGAAGTTCATCCCACTCACAATGTCCAGGATTCAGAAACAAACAGAAAGTTCATCCCACTCACAATGTCCAGAATTCAGAAACAAACAGGAAGTTCATCCCACTCACAATGTCCAGGATTCAGAAACAAACAGGAAGTTCATCCCCCTCACAATGTCCAGAATTCAGAAACAAACAGGAAGTTCATCCCACTCACAATGTCCAGGATTCAGAAACAAACAGGAAGTTCATCCCACTCATAATGTCCAGGATTCAGAAACAAACAGGAAGTTCATCCCCCTCATAATGTCCAGAATTCAGAAACAAACAGGAAGTTCATCCCACTCATAATGTCCAGAATTCAGAAACAAACAGGAAGTTCATCCCACTCATAATGTCCAGGATTCAGAAACAAACAGGAAGTTCATCCCACTCACAATGTCCAGAATTCAGAAACAAACAGGAAGTTCATCGCACTCATAATGTCCAGAATTCAGAAACAAGCAGGAAGTTCATCCCACTCATAATGTCCAGGATTCAGAAACAAACAGGAAGTTCATCCCACTCATAATGTCCAGGATTCAGAAACAAACAGGAAGTTCATCCCACTCACAATGTCCAGGATTCAGAAACAAACAGGAAGTTCATCCCACTCATAATGTCCAGAATTCAGAAACAAACAGGAAGTTCATCCCACTCATAATGTCCAGGATTCAGAAACAAACAGGAAGTTCATCCCACTCATAATGTCCAGGATTCAGAAACAAACAGGAAGTTCATCCCACTCACAATGTCCAGGATTCAGAAACAAACAGGAAGTTCATCCCACTCATAATGTCCAGAATTCAGAAACAAACAGGAAATTCATCCCACTCATAATGTCCAGAATTCAGAAACAAACAGGAAGTTCATCCCACTCATAATGTCCAGGATTCAGAAACAAACAGGAAGTTCATCCCACTCACAATGTCCAGGATTCAGAAACAAACAGGAAGTTCATCCCACTCATAATGTCCAGAATTCAGAAACAAACAGGAAGTTCATCCCACTCATAATGTCCAGGATTCAGAAACAAACAGGAAGTTCATCCCACTCACAATGTCCAGGATTCAGAAACAAACAGGAAGTTCATCCCACTCATAATGTCCAGAATTCAGAAACAAACAGGAAGTTCATCCCACTCATAATGTCCAGGATTCAGAAACAAACAGGAAGTTCATCCCACTCATAATGTCCAGGATTCAGAAACAAACAGGAAGTTCATCCCACTCACAATGTCCAGGATTCAGAAACAAACAGGAAGTTCATCCCACTCATAATGTCCAGAATTCAGAAACAAACAGGAAATTCATCCCACTCATAATGTCCAGAATTCAGAAACAAACAGGAAGTTCATCCCACTCATAATGTCCAGGATTCAGAAACAAACAGGAAGTTCATCCCACTCACAATGTCCAGGATTCAGAAACAAACAGGAAGTTCATCCCACTCACAATGTCCAGGATTCAGAAACAAACAGGAAGTCCATCGCACTCACAATGTCCAGGATTCAGAAACAAACAGGAAGTTCATCGAACTCACAATGTCCAGAATTCAGAAACAAACAGGAAGTTCATCGCACTCATAATGTCCAGAATTCAGAAACAAACAGGAAGTTCATCCCCCTCACAATGTCCAGAATTCAGAAACAAACAGGAAGTTCATCGAACTCACAATGTCCAGGATTCAGAAACAAACAGGAAGTTCATCCCCCTCATAATGTCCAGGATTCAGAAACAAACAGGAAGTTCATCCCCCTCATAATGTCCAGAATTCAGAAACAAACAGGAAGTTCATCCCCCTCATAATGTCCAGAATTCAGAAACAAACAGGAAGTTCATCCCCCTCATAATGTCCAGGATTCAGAAACAAACAGGAAGTTCATCCCCCTCACAATGTCCAGAATTCAGAAACAAACAGGAAGTTCATCCCACTCACAATGTCCAGGATTCAGAAACAAACAGGAAGTTCATCCCCCTCATAATGTCCAGGATTCAGAAACAAACAGGAAGTCCATCCCACTCATAATGTCCAGGATTCAGAAACAAACAGGAAGTTCATCCCCCTCATAATGTCCAGGATTCAGAAACAAACAGGAAGTTCATCCCCCTCATAATGTCCAGGATTCAGAAACAAACAGGAAGTTCATCCCACTCATAATGTCCAGGATTCAGAAACAAACAGGAAGTCCATCCCCCTCACAATGTCCAGGATTCAGAAACAAACAGGAAGTTCATCCCACTCACAATGTCCAGAATTCAGAAACAAACAGGAAGTTCATCCCCCTCATAGTGTCCAGGATTCAGAAACAAACAGGAAGTTCATCCCACTCACAATGTCCAGGATTCAGAAACAAACAGGAAGTCCATCCCACTCACAATGTCCAGGATTCAGAAACAAACAGGAAGTTCATCCCACTCACAATGTCCAGAATTCAGAAACAAACAGGAAGTTCATCCCACTCACAATGTCCAGGATTCAGAAACAAACAGGAAGTTCATCCCCCTCACAATGTCCAGAATTCAGAAACAAACAGGAAGTTCATCCCACTCACAATGTCCAGGATTCAGAAACAAACAGGAAGTTCATCCCACTCATAATGTCCAGGATTCAGAAACAAACAGGAAGTTCATCCCCCTCACAATGTCCAGAATTCAGAAACAAACAGGAAGTTCATCCCACTCACAATGTCCAGAATTCAGAAACAAACAGGAAGTTCATCCCACTCACAATGTCCAGGATTCAGAAACAAACAGGAAGTTCATCCCCCTCATAATGTCCAGAATTCAGAAACAAACAGGAAGTTCATCCCACTCATAATGTCCAGGATTCAGAAACAAACAGGAAGTTCATCCCACTCACAATGTCCAGGATTCAGAAACAAACAGGAAGTTCATCCCACTCATAATGTCCAGGATTCAGAAACAAACAGGAAGTTCATCCCACTCATAATGTCCAGAATTCAGAAACAAACAGGAAGTTCATCCCACTCACAATGTCCAGGATTCAGAAACAAACAGGAAGTTCATCGCACTCACAATGTCCAGGATTCAGAAACAAACAGGAAGTTCATCCCACTCATAATGTCCAGAATTCAGAAACAAACAGGAAGTTCATCCCACTCATAATGTCCAGGATTCAGAAACAAACAGGAAGTTCATCGCACTCACAATGTCCAGAATTCAGAAACAAACAGGAAGTCCATCCCCCTCACAATGTCCAGAATTCAGAAACAAACAGGAAGTTCATCCCACTCACAATGTCCAGGATTCAGAAACAAACAGGAAGTCCATCGCACTCACAATGTCCAGAATTCAGAAACAAACAGGAAGTTCATCCCCCTCACAATGTCCAGAATTCAGAAACAAACAGGAAGTTCATCCCACTCACAATGTCCAGGATTCAGAAACAAACAGGAAGTTCATCCCACTCACAATGTCCAGGATTCAGAAACAAACAGGAAGTCCATCGCACTCACAATGTCCAGGATTCAGAAACAAACAGGAAGTTCATCCCACTCACAATGTCCAGGATTCAGAAACAAACAGGAAGTCCATCGCACTCACAATGTCCAGGATTCAGAAACAAACAGGAAGTTCATCCCACTCACAATGTCCAGGATTCAGAAACAAACAGGAAGTTCATCCCACTCACAATGTCCAGGATTCAGAAACAAACAGGAAGTTCATCCCACTCACAATGTCCAGGATTCAGAAACAAACAGGAAGTTCATCGCACTCACAATGTCCAGGATTCAGAAACAAACAGGAAGTCCATCGCACTCACAATGTCCAGAATTCAGAAACAAACAGGAAGTTCATCCCACTCACAATGTCCAGAATTCAGAAACAAACAGGAAGTCCATCGCACTCACAATGTCCAGGATTCAGAAACAAACAGGAAGTCCATCGCACTCACAATGTCCAGGATTCAGAAACAAACAGGAAGTCCATCGCACTCACAATGTCCAGAATTCAGAAACAAACAGGAAGTCCATCCCACTCACAATGTCCAGGATTCAGAAACAAACAGGAAGTTCATCCCACTCACAATGTCCAGGATTCAGAAACAAACAGGAAGTCCATCGCACTCACATTGTCCAGGATTCAGAAACAAACAGGAAGTTCATCCCACTCATAATGTCCAGAATTCAGAAACAAACAGGAAGTTCATCCCCCTCACAATGTCCAGAATTCAGAAACAAACAGGAAGTCCATCGCACTCACAATGTCCAGGATTCAGAAACAAACAGGAAGTTCATCCCACTCACAATGTCCAGGA
>NC_136273.1:6304254-6514254 GCF_964187855.1 Myxine glutinosa | reverse complement strand
TCTCTTTTCAGGACCGTCACCAAACCCCAGATTTCCTCCAGTTGTAGTTTGTTTGTGGTAATGTTCCCAGGGGTTGTTTTTATGGCTTCTGTAAGGTTCTTCTTTATCATTCCCGTTGTTCCAATTGTCACTGGTACAAATTTGGTGCTCTTCATCCTCCAGGATCTTTTCATTTCGTTTTTGAGCTCCTGGTATTTGGTCATTTTCTTGATTTCTGCATTATTTAGGCCAAAATCGCTGGGTACTGATATCTAAATCAGCAATGCTGTCTTTTCCTTTTTGTTCCTGAGTACTATGTCCGGTCACGGTGTTTTGTTTTCCTTGTTCATGCTTGATGGGATCATTAGGTTGTATTATGTCCTTCTTTTCAATGATCACTTTTGGTTCATGTTTCCATGAGTTTTGTGGAACTGGGATATTGAAATTTCTACAGATGCACCAGTGGATTACATCACATACCTTGTTGTACCTTTGGGTGTACAGCTGCTCTGACATGAGTGTTTTACATCCTGATCGGAGGTGACTCATGCTATCTGTTTCTACCTTGTAGAACCTAGACTTGTCCGATTGACAGTCCCGCCATCTTTTAAAAGCCGTTGGTATAGTGTCATTGATATTGTCCCCTGCCGCCCCGACAAGGACGGAGAAGGAGCCATTAAAATGAGCCCGGTCCGACTGACCGACCGACTCATCATATGTCAATGTACGTTTGTGTACGCGATATATCAAAAAATGTTAAACATTTAGCTTTCATATTGCAGATATCTATTCCTGACATGACATGACATTATCTCAACCTGATTAGATCATGGCGGTGATTGGCTTAATTATGTTGCCATGGCAACCATCTGCTAACTTGGCGTGTGTGCGTGATATTTCAAAAACCATTGAACATTTAGCTTTCATATTACCCAGATCTATTCCTCATACCATCCAAAAGGCAGGGGGTCCTACAGTATTTGATCCTTGTTTTGATTCGTCCTCCATCCCAGGTGAGCTGGCCTCTTCTTACCCAATCCAGTGATCCTTCTTTGTCTATCCCTAATCTGTCCAACTCTTTTTTATATTTCCCTACTCTTTTGTCCTCCCAGTTGTCACTATTATATCTGTTGATATTCCATCTTGTATTTTTCTTTTGTCCTTTTTGCTATTGTTGGGGCTGTATTTGTTGGTTTCGGTTTGGTGCGCGACATCTACTATTCGCACCTGTTTTTGGAAGTTTTTTGCAAGGTGAGTGAGAGAAACCTTTTCTGGCTTGCTGTGTTCATACTTGGACACAATTTTTATTCGTTAGTCTGTTCAGCTATCCACGTACTTTGATCTGACTCTATCTATCCACGTACTCTGATCTAGATTGATCTCGCGAGATCTTGTGGGCGACGTCACAGATTTTCGAAGCTGTTACACGTTCTCCACGTTTTCGAAGTTAAGTCATTGTTCACAATTGTATTTTGTCGAAACTGTATTTATCTTTCGGTGTGTGAAACTAGAGTGTGTCCCTAGGAAGATTCTCGGTGTTAATCTTTCATAAATTAAGCGTTTCTGTTCGCCCGGCGTGTGCAGCCTTTGTAGCCTCAGGCTTCCCCAGTCCCCCTTTGAAGTTTGTTCACTAAAGTTTCTTCCTTCACTGTTTTTGTTTGGTTCTTAGATTTTTCCCTTCTCCCCCGAACTTCCTCGAACATCTACTCTTTGTCTAACGTTTTAACCCCCCCCCCCCCCCAAAAAAAAACAACAACATTTATTTCCCTTTCTCCACGTGTCTCATCGTGTGCTTCTCATCAACAACAACAACAACAACAACATGCATTTTAAGGCCATTTCCCCCGCTAGAGCGGGGGTTAGCCTTGTGGTCCCCATGACAATCTTCTCCATTTTGCCCTATTTTCTGCATCTCTCCTTGTTAACCCCCTTGCCCGCATTTCTTCTTCCACCATCTTTAGCCAAGTCTTTCTCGGTCTTCCCCGTCCTCTACTTCCTTCTACATTCATTTCCATCTCTCTTCTCAACCAGCCACTTTCATCCTTCCTCAACACATGACCAAACCATCTCAACCTGTTCCTCTTCACAGCATCAATCACAGGCTCTATTCCCATCATCTTTCGCAATTCATCATTTGTCTTCTTCTCTCTCAACGATACTCTGCACATCCACCGAACCATTCGCATTTCCACCCTTTCCAGCCTTGGTTGCTGCTCTACATTCATGACCCATGTCTCGCTCCCATAAAACATAACACTTCTCACACATGCAGCATACACCTTTCCCTTCAGCTTCAACGACACTCCCCTCATCAGCACGCCACTCAGTTCACGAAACTTCTTCCATGCACATCTCACTCCAGCAACCGTTGCCGAGTCTGATCCACCTTCTCCATTCAGCATGTCTCTGAGGTAGCAAAATGTTTCCACACCTTCCAGCTTCACGCCGTCTCCAAAATCCAACTCAACATTTCCTCCATCTGCAGCTCCCTCTGTGCACACCTTACATTTGAATGTAGCTGCCACACTGGTTAATGACCCTCTCAGACCACTACATTTTTGATGAACCCACTCAGCGCACATTGTACATTGAATGGAGTTCACTCCGACACCCTTCCTGCACACAGCACATGGCCACTTCCCAGTTCTTTCCACCTCACCACATGCTTTACCACTTGCCATCACCTTCGTCTTTCCTATATTAACATTCAGACCTTTTGTTCATCTTTTCCTTCAGTCCATCCATACTTTCCGCAATCAACACCAGATCATCTGCACACAACAACTCCCACGGTAAACCCTCCTTTACCTTCTGAGCCAGCACCTTTCATCACAGCTACAAATAGTAGTGGACTTAGTACCGACTCCTGATGCACTCCCACCTTCACCTCAAACTCGCTACTGTTCCCGTCCTTCATCCTTACAGCTGTGCGCGCTCTTTTGTACATTGCCATCACTACTCTGATCAACCATTCCTCCACTTCTAACTTCCTCAATGCCCATGTCAATACTTCGCGTGGAACCCTATTGAATGCTTTCTCCAGATCAACAAACCCAAGAAACAACCTCTTCCTCTTCTCCATGTACTTCTCCTGCAACTGCCTCACAATAAAGAGCACGTCTGTCGTTCCTCTTCCTGGCATAAATCCAAACTGCATTTCGTCGATCTTCACCTTCTTCCTTATCCTCCTCTCCAACACCCTTTCCAATACCTTCATTCCATGCTCCAATAACTTTATCGCTCGGTACGAGCCACACTCCAGAGGGTCACCTTTCCCCTTGTATAGAGGGACGAGGGTACTCAGTTCCCAATTCACTGGAATGCGGCCTTACCACCAGATTACATATCTCTGTCATTCTCTTCACACCCCAACTTCCTGCTGCCTTCAACATATCTCCCACAACTCCCGTCGGCCCTCCCGCTTTTCTACTCTTCATTGCTTTTATCCCTTCCTCAACTTCCTTCTCAGTTATCTTCTCTGCCGGTCCTAAAACTGGGTTACTCTCTATGTTGCCATCCCATTCATTCTCTGCATTCAACAGCATTTCCATATATCTTTTCCATCTTCCTTTAATTCCATCTGGGTCCACAACGATTTGTCCCACTTCATCCTTCAAGCAGCTCACCCCCATCACATCACACCTCTCTTTCGCTATCTGCTTTGCAATCCTGAATACCGCTCTCTGACCCACTTCCGAATCCAAGCGTTCTCCGAACATTTTCCTACATGCCTCCTGTGCCTTTGCTACCTCTTTCTTTGCAGCTTTCTTGGCTGCCTTATAACTTTCATGCTCTGTTTTTTCTGCTCCCGTACCCTTTGCCTTCTGCCACTCCTTGAACTTCTTCCTCTTCTCGTCATTCCTCATCGTGTCGTGTGTGCTTCTCATCGTGTGTGCTTTTGTCTCATCGTCACTCTTCATTGCTTTTATCCCTTCCTCAACTTCCTTCTCAGTTATCTTCTCTGCCGGTCCTAAAACTGGGTTACTCTCGATGTTGCCATCCCATTCATTCTCTGCATTCAAGCAGAGTGTGTGTTCTCATCGTGTGTGCTTTTGTCTCATCGTGTGCATCTGTCGACGTGCGCTGTGTTACCCCGCCCCCATTATCTCCGTGCCTTCCACCCTTTGCCCTGTTCACGTGACTCATGGTTGTCACTCTAGGCCCTCTCCCAGTTGGTATTTTTGTGAATATTAGATTGTTCTTCACGGTTCTGTTTAAATATGTTTAAACTTTCCTCTGCAGTGTTTTATTCAGTGGTATATTACAACATGCTGTTTTTCTTCGTATTTAAAAGGCTCCTTTCAATTTCCTCTTCAACTCATTCCATTTCAAAAAAAAAAATCAATCTCTTATAATTCTTTCTCACTACATGCTCTAAATTCTCATTCACTCCACCCTTCCTCCATCATTCTTAAACGGATCGCTAACTTGAAAATCACAATAAACCCAATCTATATAAATAAAACACAGTGTGTGTGTGTGTGTGTGTGTGTGTGTGTGTGTGTGTGTGTGTGTGTGTGTGTGTGTGTGTGTGTTTGTGTGTGTTTGTGTGTGTCTATTGATGTGGATCCATGATCGAGGTTAGGTTGTGGATCCGCCGTTTGTAGAGCTCCTGGGCTGAAAGGATCGGAACCTTGAGGAAGAACGGTGCCCAGCTGATGATCCATGCAGTCGGGAAACTAGTCAATTGCTTACGGGTTAAAGTTCTTGCTTTAGGTGGAGAAACTATGTTTGAGGTTTACAATTTAAATAAAGTTGAATATTGGATGTTGTAAAATTAACATCATTTGCAACAATCCTTTAAATTATTTATATTTAAGTTTAGGAACAACTGATACTGTACAATTAATTAAGTGTGTGTGTGTGTGTGTGTGTGTGTGTGTGTGTGTGTGTGTGTGTGTGTGTGTGTGTGTGTGTGTGTGTGTGTGTGTGTGTGTGTGTGTGTGTGTGTGTGTGTGTGAGTGTAATGTTACCGATAGACTCCTAAACGGAGAGGCTCACGTGCTTGATATTTGGCATAGACATGGCCATTGAGCCTGGGACGAACATGGCCGAACTCAAAATATTTGACGAGATCCATATTTTTTATTCATACACTGAACAAAATTATAAACGCAACATCCGACATTTTGAAATAATTTATGAACGTTACGGTTCTATTGATAAATCAATGCAGTCCAAATACATTTATGGATCATTATGCAACATTTTCCAGCCATTTTTACGAATCTTTACGAACTACTCAGTATCTGGTATGTCCTCCGTTGGCATCTCGCAGCGCAGTGCAGTGCAGCGCAGTGCAGTGCAGCGCAGTGCAGTGCAGCGCAGTGCAGTGCAGTGCAGTGCAGCGCAGTGCAGTGCAGCGCAGTGCAGTGCAGCGCAGTGCAGTGCAGCGCAGTGCAGTGCAGCGCAGTGCAGTGCAGTGCAGCGCAGTGCAGTGCAGTGCAGTGCAGTGCAGTGCAGTGCAGCGCATGCGCATGGACCCCACCAGGTTGTCGATTGTGGCTTGTGGAATATTGTCCCACTCTTCTGCGAGCGCGAGGGCGGCGCGGAGTTCACGGACGTTGCCTGGAATAGGGACACGTTGTCGTATCTGACGATCCATAACGTCCCAAAGGTGCTCTATGGGAGACATCTCTGACGAATAGGCAGGCCACGGGAGGACTGGGACTTGTGCAGTTTCCAGAAACTGAGCGCAGGCCCTGGCAACATGAGGCCGAGCGTTGTCCTGCTGGAGCGTGACGTCATGGAGGCGGACAAATGGCTCAACGATAGGTCGCGGTATCTCGTCGCGGTATCGTGCTGCATTCAAGTTGCCGTCGATGACGTTCAGCCGTGCACGATGTCCGTGGGAAATGCCTCCCCACACCATAATCCCACCACCACCAAAGGCCACTCTGCGGACAACGTTGGTATCGGCAAAGCGCTCGCCGACACGACGCCGTACACGCTGTCTACCGTCGGCCCGGAAGAGTACGAAACGGGATTCGTCCGTGAAGAGGACTCTTCTCCAGCGTGCCAACGGCCATCGGGAATGTGCGTTCGCCCACTGTAGTCGGTTCCGACGGCGAACATCTGTCAGGTGAAGACCCTGGTGAGGACGACGGGCGTGGAGATCGATTTCTCTGAGACGATTTCGTACGGTCTGTCCTGTGATTCGTCGGTTATTCAGACCAACCGTCTCTTGTGCTGTCTGTGTCGCTGGTCGCAGACGATCACGCAGGTGGAGGAGCCGGATGTACCGATCCTGAGTTGGTGTGGTAACACGTGGTCTGCGGGCAAGTGGTTGATTGGCTGTCGCGCCAAACTGTCTGAAACGGCGCCGCAAGCGGTTGATGGTGGAGAAATGCACGTTGCACCGTGCAGCAACAGCTCTGACGGACATCCCAGCATTCAGCATGCCAATGGCGCGCTCCCTCATGAATTGTGGCATTGTGGCGTCTGCCAAAGCTTGTCATTTTTGGGTGGCCTTTTATTGTCCCCGGTACAAGGAGTGTCTGAGTAATGCTTACGCTCTTTGAAACGCGACAGTGCATGCCACAGCCGTCTGGTGGGAGCAATTTCTCATAACGGGAGTGCCACGACATTGAAAACGTTTAAACACCCTTATGCACTCAAATTCAAGACTCATCAACCGTTTGTACATACAGAAAAATATAGGTGATATTTTACTGTAACGTTCATAAATTATTTCAAAATGTCGGATGTTGCGTTTATAATTTTGTTCAGTGTATTTACCTCAGCGCATTTCAGCGAGGACCATTATACACGGAATCTCAGCCTGTGCCAGAGCAGCTCGCTGATTCGCTCAGAGCGATCACGTGATGTTCCATCCTCTCTGCCAGACCACTGAACGGAAAATATATAGAATGACCATTGCCATTCACACCACACAGGTGGAGATGCAGCTACCGGGCGCCACCTTGGTTGGCACTCGATGCTGGGCGATGGTGATTTCCGTCACACGTTTGCACGTAATTCAGAGCGAAAAGCGATTGCGTTTTTCACCTTTTGTGCGATCGTGTTTTGTGTCGATTTTTGTCGATTTTGTGCGATATGAATTAAACGTCTTTGAAACAGCTGTGAAACGTCTTTCCACAACCCTTCCTTAACCGATTGGAGCAGTTTATTGCCGCACAAAATGGCATTTTAACAGTTGTCTGGCTTTTAAAATCTGGGACACGTTCAAAACAAACGAGATCCGCAAAGCGAGTTGGTCGAGTCGTGCTAACCAAGATGGCGACACGGCGGCTTCACTTTTCACGGAGTATGAGCGTTCTATATATTTTCAATTCAGTGCACCAGACTTGCTCACGTACTTGATTTGTGGCATAGACATGGCCATTGGGCCTTCACGGTGTAATTTGTGCGAGGCTTTTGTCCGAGTGAGCTTGAGTCGAGAGGGCGAATGTACGGGTTGGGAATGTACGGGTCTCCCTTCCCCCGCCCGGCAACGCCCGTACTGGAGGGCGTCACAGGATCGCTGAGTCTCCAAAATCCGCTTTGTGCTGTTGTTGCGAAGATGCAGGATGATGGCGCGATTGTTGTGCTGCTCTCCTCCCATGAAAACTGCAACGTCATTGTTGACTGGCCCTCCCCTTGCCCCTCCACCATCTCCCCCTTCCCTCCCCTCCCCCTCCCCCTCCGTCCTCCCCTTCCCCCCTTCCCCCCCTCCCCTACCCTTCCCAACTCCCCTTCCCCCTCTCCCTCCCCTACCCCCTCCCTTCCCCCTCCATCATACCCCTTCCCCCCTCCCCTTCCCCCCTCCCCTCCCCTTTCCCCTCCCCTTCTCCCCTCCCCTCCCCTTCCCTCCTCCCCTCCCCTTCCCTCCTCCCCCTCCCCTCCTGCTCCCCCCTCCCCTTCCCCTTCCCCCTCCCCTCCCCTCCCCTTCCCCCTCCACCCTACCCCTCCCCTTCCCCCTCCCCTTCCCCCTCCACTCTCCCTCCCCCTCTCCCTCCCCTCCCCCTCACATCCCCCTCCTCCTCAAAGCTGCCTCCTCCCCACTTCATCTCCCTTCTATCTCATATCTCCACCTCCCCCAACCTTCTACATTCCCCTACCCATCCTCAAACAACCCCTCACTGTGTCTCATCCCATCACCATCAAACCTTTCGTCCTCATCCTTCCCTTTCTTGTAACTCTTCTGTAATCTCTGACACACTATCAACTGCTCTCCCTACCTCCCCCTCTCATCCTTCATCTGACCCTGCACTCCCCTCCCCTGTCCTACACCCAATGCTCCTCCTCTCTCCTCATTAACGGTATGGACCTCAAACATCTGAGGCCTTCGCTCAAACCTGATTGATCTCTCCATTCAGGTTGCTTCTGACAATCCAGACTTGATCTGCCTTCTTCAAGATGTCTCTGAATCCTTAATATCTCTTCCTGGTTACGCTCTCCTCCGGTATGATAGACCTGAGCTTCGTCCTGGTGGCGGGGTTGCTATCTTTATCGAAATCTCTCTTCCTCACTCTCCTGGCACTGCCCTCTCTCCACCCCACCCCCAGGAGTACCTATGGCTACGGCTTCCTCTCCGCTCCCACCTTTTGTTCATGTGTTCTGTACCGTCCTCCAAACAGTGATGACTCCATTTACATTTCGCTGTCTGACAACATGGACCAACTTCTATCAACTCATCCAAACTCTCTCGTCCTCATATGTGGCGACTTCAACTGTC
Organism: Myxine glutinosa; assembly: GCF_964187855.1. Taxonomy (NCBI): domain Eukaryota; kingdom Metazoa; phylum Chordata; class Myxini; order Myxiniformes; family Myxinidae; genus Myxine; species Myxine glutinosa. Next base: position 6,505,598 of record NC_136273.1, on the reverse strand, counting down.
ATCATGCCAGCTGGCTGGGTGTAGGTTCCTCTCTCACCAGCCATGGCACCTCAGCAAAGGACTTCTGCGACTCATTGGGAGTGACACAATCTGTCAATTTCCTGACCCGGATCTCAGTCAATGGAGTATCTTCCAGAATTGGTTATGACAAACTTCCCTGCAAATGTCTGCTGCTCTTCTTCTGTTCCAATCGGTTCTTCTGATCATGTGCTTGTTAAAGTGGACATCTCTCTGGCCATTCTCAGAGAGCCTCCTCAGCACCGACGAGTCTGGCATTTCACTCAGGCTGGCTGGCACGGTCTGCAAGCAGCCATCAATCATCTGGACTGGTCTCCCATCTCTACTGCCTGTGACATCAATTCTTCCTGGGAATTCTTCCAAAGCAAACTGCTCTCTCTCATGCACAGATTTATTCCATCTCGTCTTCAGTTGTCTTACCCTTCCTCCCTTCCATGGTACACTGAGTCTTGTGGTGAGGCAGTTGCCCTGAAAAACTTGCCTTTGCCTCTTGGAAGGCTAATCCAACTGAAGGCAATCTCAGTTCCTTCCACCAAGTTCGGAGCAAGTGTGTGTCTACCCTCAGGAGTGCCAGGAAGCACTATCTCTCCACACTCAAGAATGAACTCTCAAACCTGTCTCCTTCCTCCAAATCCTGGTGGCGTCTGGTCAAATCCGTTTCTGGTGTTTGTTCCCCTTCCATCCCCTCCCTTACCTCAAATGGCTACACAGTTGACACCGCACGTGACAAAGCCGAATGCCTCAACCCTGTGTTTGCCTCAAAATCTTGTGTCCCAAACCCATCTCTCTCTGTTCCCACCTTACCCAGTTGAACCAAACTGCTCCTGGACTCTGTGTCCTTCTCTCCTGACAAGGTGGAGAAGTTTTTTTGTCAAACCTCGACTCTGATTCTGCAACTGGACCAGACGGCATCAGCCCACGGGTCCAAAAATCCTGCTCTGCCGCTCTATCTCACACTCTCTCTGTTCTTTTCACCCTCTCTTGTGCTCAAGGTCATCTGCCAGCATCTTCGAAATCAGCAAACATAACTGCTTTACACAAAAAGGTGCAAAAACAGATCCTTGCAACCACAGACCAATCAGCCTCCTCCCAATTATCAGCAAAGTCATGGAATCCATCATTGCTTCGGATATCAAATCCTTCCTCTTCTCCAATGGCTTGATCTCCGATCATCAATTTGGATTCATACCAGGTCATTCTACTCTGGACATGCTGCTTCTGCTGTCTCAACAATGGATGGAGTTCCTCAATGCCAAACAGGAAATCAGAGCTGTCTTCCTTGACATATCACGTGCCTTCGATACGGTCTGGCACCCAGCTCTACTCACCAAACTCTCCTCCTATGGTATCCATGGAAAGCTCCTCGCATGGCTTGCGGACTTCCTCTCTAGTCGTAGTCAACGTGTGGCCCTGAATGGATTTGTCTCATTTCCCCTCCCTGTTTTGGCTGGAGTTCTACAAGGTAGTGTTCTGGGCCCTGTGCTATTTCTGATTTTCATCAATGATCTCTCCGACTCTCTGGAAAATCCTCTCTATCTCTTTGCTAATTACTCCACTCTCTGCCGCTCCATTCCTCATCCCTCAGATCGGCAGTCTGCAGCCTCCTCACTCTCTGCAGACCTGGACAAAATCATAGACTGGTCAAGCAAGTGGAACATGTCTTTCAATCCTGACAAATCTCACACTCTCACTATGTCTCTCCGAAAAGACCGACTGGAAAACCCTCCCTGCCACTTTCTCAACAATCCTCTCCAAGAAGTTCTGTCACTCAAGCTTTTGGGTCTCACTATCTGCCTTGATCTTTCTTGGGAAAACCACATTTCCAAGCTGGCCTCCAAAGCCAGTCGCAGACTGGGCATCCTCCGTCGTGCGAAGTCCTTCCTTGCCACACCTGAGCTCCTCACCATATACAAGGCTTTCATCCGCAGCTCAATGGAATACTGTTCTCTCCTCTGGGCTGGTGCTCCTGCCTCATGCCTCACACCGAGCTCGTCTTTACGCTGTTGAAACCAAAGCTTTCAGAATCATTGGAATCTCCTGCGATGAAGCTAACTCCGAGGGCCTTTCACTCACTCACTCACTCACCGCAGTCAGGTTGGTGGTCTTTCTGTCTTCTATCGACTCCTCTCCGGCCTTGCTCCCCCAGCTCTCTCTGTGCTCTGTCCCCCAAATATTCCTGCAGGTCACACAAGATCTGCCAGCAACCCTCTTATGGTTAAACTGCCAAAATCAAGACTCTCTATTCACCTTCACTCTTTCATGCCTCTTTTTCCCCGCCTCTGGAACAAACTCCCCCATTCCCTTCAATCCCACTCCTCCCTCCAGGTCTTTAAAACAGCTGTTCTCCACCATCTCTTATCTTCCCCCATCCAAAACCTTGATCTTTTCTACCTCTGCTAATTTTCACCCCAGATACACTTTTTTGAAATTCCAACTTCTTTCCTGGAAGTCTTTGCAGTATCCATATGTTTTATACCTCTACCCCCCCCCCAAGCCCTCTCCTTCCCACAGTTCTCTCGATGTCCTTGCTCTCAAATGTTGTACTTGTGTATGTCCTTCCCCCTCTCTCCCCATCTTGTCTACCGCTCCCCTTATTTTGTGTTTTGTGTGTTGGTTTGACTTTTTGTGTGATGAATGTTCGCTCTTTCACGAGCCTCGGTCTTGTATACAAAAAAAACAAAAAAAAACGACCTCTGCTAATCCCACATTCGTCGCTCTGTGCACCTGATTGAGTTCCATCAGGCCGCCTTTCCTCGGCAGGTACATTCTCGGAATGCGCTGATTTTTGTAGAACATTTTGTGGATAGTGAGGAGATACCTTGTTTTGATATCGAGTTTTTTGATATCCGTTTGTGGCCAGTTTACTATTCCGCAGGTATCCTGGAACACTGGTTCTGCTAGTTGGTTTATGGCTTTGATTTTGTTTCTTGGGGATGTTTTCAGGATCAGCCTCGTTCTACACCTTTGAGCTATCTACCCTGGGTTTGAATCTCAGCTCAGCTTTAAACTGCCACCCTGGACATGTAAGGCCATTCATCGGTAGTCGTCGTATTAAATGCAACACCAATAGTTATTACTGTTCAATAAATTATTGATTGTTATGAGGATCAGATTTATGAAAAGAACAATGTTTGTGTAATTTCCTGCGTGCCTAGCTTTTGCTGATGTGACAAAAGCAAAGGAGGAGAACAACAACATATACTTTTATCCCAAAATAAGAGAGCAAAGTCGAATTATTCATGTTTGAGATAAACAATTAAATACTGACAAGAAAAGCAAAGTCTGTGTAACTTCCAATCTGATAAATTGCTCTTTGGCAATTTCCCTCCTGAAAGGATGGAATGTGCTTGGTTAATGATCACTCTGAAAAATCCCATTATTCTGCAACCTCCTCAATGCATTCCAATCCGTTGTGTATTTGAACCATTGACTCTCCGGGTACTCGGCGGGTATATATCAATACAACAACCAGTACGACATATCAATACAACAACCAGTACTACATATCAATACAACAACCAGAACGACATATCAATACAACAACCAGTACGACATATCAATACAACAACCAGTACTACATATCAATACAACAACCAGTACTACATATCAATACAACAACCAGTACTACATATCAATACAACAACCAGTACTACATATCAATACAACAACCAGTACTACATATCAATACAACAACCAGTACTACATATCAATACAACAACCAGTACTACATATCAATACAACAACCAGTACTACATATCAATACAACAACCAGTACTACATATCAATACAACAACCAGAACGACATATCAATACAACAACCAGTACGACATATCAATACAACAACCAGTACTACATATCAATACAACAACCAGTACTACATATCAATACAACAACCAGTACGACATATCAATACAACAACCAGTACGACATATCAATACAACAACCAGTACTACATATCAATACAACAACAGAACGACATATCAATACAACAACCAGTACTACATATCAATACAACAACCAGAACGACATATCAATACAACAACCAGTACGACATATCAATACAACAACCAGTACTACATATCAATACAACAACCAGTACTACATATCAATACAACAATCAGTACTACATATCAATACACAACCAGTACGACATATCAATACAACAACCAGTACGACATATCAATACAACAACCAGTACTACATATCAATACAACAACCAGTACGACATATCAATACAACAACAGTACGACATATCAATACAACAACCAGTACGACATATCAATACAACAACCAGTACTACATATCAATACACAACCAGTACGACATATCAATACAACAACCAGTACTACATATCAATACAACAACCAGTACGACCATATCAATACAACAACCAGTACTACATATCAATACAACAACCAGTACGACATATCAATACACAACCAGTACTACATATCAATACAACAACCAGTACGACATATCAATACAACAACCAGTACGACATATCAATACAACAACCAGTACTACATATCAATACAACAACCAGTACGACATATCAATACAACAACCAGTATACATATCAATACAACAACCAGTACTACATATCAATACAACAATCAGTACTACATATCAATACAACAACCAGTACTACATATCAATACAACAACCAGTACTACATATCAATACAACAACCAGTACTACATATCAATACAACAACCAGTACGACATATCAATACAACAACCAGTACTACATATCAATACAACAACCAGTACTACATATCAATACAACAACCAGTACTACATATCAATACAACAACCAGTACTACATATCAATACAACAACCAGTACTACATATCAATACAACATCCAGTACTACATATCAATACAACAACCAGTACTACATATCAATACAACAACCAGTACTACATATCAATACAACAACCAGTACTACATATCAATACAACAACCAGTACTACATATCAATACAACAACCAGTACTACATATCAATACAACAACCAGTACGACATATCAATACAACAACCAGTACTACATATCAATACAACAACCAGTACTACATATCAATACAACAACCAGTACTACATATCAATACAACAACCAGTACTACATATCAATACAACAACCAGTACTACATATCAATACAACAACCAGTACGACATATCAATACAACAACCAGTACTACATATCAATACAACAACCAGTACTACATATCAATACAACAACCAGTACTACATATCAATACAACAACCAGTACGACATATCAATACAACAACCAGTACTACATATCAATACAACAACCAGTACGACATATCAATACAACAACCAGTACTACATATCAATACAACAACCAGTACGACATATCAATACAACAACCAGTACGACATATCAATACAACAACCAGTACTACATATCAATACAACAACCAGTACTACATATCAATACAACAACCAGTACTACATATCAATACAACAACCAGTACGACATATCAATACAACAACCAGTACGACATATCAATACAACAACCAGTACTACATATCAATACAACAACCAGTACGACATATCAATACAACAACCAGTACGACATATCAATACAACAACCAGTACGACATATCAATACAACAACCAGTACTACATATCAATACAACAACCAGTACTACATATCAATACAACAACCAGTACGACATATCAATACAACAACCAGTACTACATATCAATACAACAACCAGTACGACATATCAATACAACAACCAGTACGACATATCAATACAACAACCAGTACTACATATCAATACAACAACCAGTACTACATATCAATACAACAACCAGTACGACATATCAATACAACAACCAGTACTACATATCAATACAACAACCAGTACGACATATCAATACAACAACCAGTACTACATATCAATACAACAACCAGTACGACATATCAATACAACAACCAGTACGACATATCAATACAACAACCAGTACTACATATCAATACAACAACCAGTACTACATATCAATACAACAACCAGTACTACATATCAATACAACAACCAGTACGACATATCAATACAACAACCAGTACTACATATCAATACAACAACCAGTACTACATATCAATACAACAACCAGTACTACATATCAATACAACAACCAGTACGACATATCAATACAACAACCAGTACTACATATCAATACAACAACCAGTACTACATATCAATACAACAACCAGTACTACATATCAATACAACAAGCAGTACGACATATCAATACAACAACCAGTACTACATATCAATACAACAACCAGTACGACATATCAATACAACAACCAGTACGACATATCAATACAACAACCAGTACTACATATCAATACAACAACCAGTACGACATATCAATACAACAACCAGTACGACATATCAATACAACAACCAGTACTACATATCAATACAACAACCAGTACTACATATCAATACAACAACCAGTACGACATATCAATACAACAACCAGTACGACATATCAATACAACAACCAGCACGACATATCAATACAACAACCAGTACTACATATCAATACAACAACCAGTACTACATATCAATACAACAACCAGTACGACATATCAATACAACAACCAGTACTACATATCAATACAACAAGCAGTACGACATATCAATACAACAACCAGTACTACATATCAATACAACAACCAGTACGACATATCAATACAACAACCAGTACGACATATCAATACAACAACCAGTACTACATGTCAATAAAACAACCAGTACTACATATCAATACAACAACCAGTACGACATATCAATACAACAACCAGTACTACATATCAATACAACAACCAGTACTACATATCAATACAACAACCAGTACGACATATCAATACAACAACCAGTACGACATATCAATACAACAACCAGTACTACATATCAATACAACAACCAGTACTACATATCAATACAACAACCAGTACGACATATCAATACAACAACCAGTACGACATATCAATACAACAACCAGTACGACATATCAATACAACAACCAGTACTACATATCAATACAACAACCAGTACTACATATCAATACAACAACCAGTACGACATATCAATACAACAACCAGTACTACATATCAATACAACAACCAGTACGACATATCAATCCAACAACCAGTACGACATATCAATACAACAACCAGTACTACATATCAATACAACAACCAGTACGACATATCAATACAACAACCAGTACGACATATCAATACAACAACCAGTACTGCATATCAATACAACAACCAGTACTACATATCAATACAACAACCAGTACGACATATCAATACAACAACCAGTACGACATATCAATACAACAACCAGTACGACATATCAATACAACAACCAGTACTACATATCAATACAACAACCAGTACGACATATCAATACAACAACCAGTACTACATATCAATACAACAAGCAGTACGACATATCAATACAACAACCAGTACTACATATCAATACAACAACCAGTACGACATATCAATACAACAACCAGTACGACATATCAATACAACAACCAGTACTACATATCAATAAAACAACCAGTACTACATATCAATACAACAACCAGTACGACATATCAATACAACAACCAGTACGACATATCAATACAACAACCAGTACTACATATCAATACAACAACCAGTACTACATATCAATACAACAACCAGTACTACATATCAATACAACAACCAGTACTACATATCAATACAACAACCAGTACTACATATCAATACAACAACCAGTACTACATATCAATACAACAACCAGTACTACATATCAATAAAACAACCAGTACTACATATCAATACAACAACCAGTACTACATATCAATACAACAACCAGTACTACATATCAATACAACAACCAGTACTACATATCAATACAACAACCAGTACGACATATCAATACAACAACCAGTACGACATATCAATACAACAACCAGTACTACATATCAATACAACAACCAGTACTACATATCAATACAACAACCAGTACTACATATCAATACAACAACCAGTACTACAGTGCATTCAGAAAGTATTCAGACCCCTTCACTTTTTTCACATTTTGTTATGTTGCAGCCTTTTGCTGAAATCGTTTAAATTCATTTTTTCCCTCATCAATCTACACTCAATATAGTGGGGCTGCTTAACTGATGAATTGTGCCTTTTCCCTTAAAAGCATGAAACTTGGCACATGGCTAGAATACCCCAAAATAAAGATTTTTAGTCCAGGGGGCATCTCCAATTTCACCCCATATGGCGGCCATCTTGAAATTCAAGATGGCCGTCATACAAGACCTGTTTTGATGAATATCTCCATAATTAGAACAGCTATCTAAATGGTTGCAGTGCCTACACCTACATTTTTAGGGTCTAGGAATCCAATGGTAACATAAAATATTAAGCAGTCATATGAAAATATTAATTTTGCATAGTATCATGCATACTGGGAATGCATATAAATACTCTTAACAGGTTGGCATTCTTCAGTGATTAAAAGTGTCTATGACATCGCAGACTGTAACTGTGCCATCTTGTGGTTTTCTAGTCTTTGCTGCATTCTCCATCACATGCGCAGAGAGAAGTACAGGGAAGTGCAGCTTTCTTACACCGGCAACGACCAGTACATCCTTTTTTGCACCCACACTTAACAAGTTCATTGCAGATCTTTGCAGCCTCTGGAAGTGTTGTCCATATTGGTTTGAACTGGCCAGCAGACGTTTTTTGCCAACCCCGTTCAGTGGGGCTTGGTAGATCAGGCTTAGCATGCAATGCTCGTCCCCAGCATAGTGCACCTTGGTATACTGCCCGCTTTACGTGCTGCACAAGGGCATCATGTGTCGGTGGAATTGATTCCACAGGTCTGCCCTTCTTTGCAAACAGTTTCTTTCGTACAATGTTAATGTCAGTAGCAGTACTTGTGCGATCATACAACAGAATAACAAATCTCTCAATGACGTTCATGCAGGTTTCAGTTATCTCTGTGCTCTGGTGGCAAATTTCTGCTAGTACCTCTGTGAGCTCGGGGAATGATTCCCACACATTCCATGCAGTTACCTTTCCACGCCCATTAAACGCTGAAGAAGTGTCACACCCTGTTAGTGCATGAAACATGGGGAGGGCTTTAGATTTCTCAGGGCCAAGAGCTGTGGCTGTATCATGTGCAGAGATAAATCGCATGTTCTTGCCTGTCCCAAATTGTAACCATATCATCACTGAAAGCTTCTGGGATGCTGTAACTGCAAGCACGACAACATCTGTGTCCACAGTTTGTATGAGGACCTTACTATGCCCTCTCTGTGTTGCATCAGCAGCATGTAGGAACATCCGACCATCTGCCTCTTCCTGAGTGCACGGGGAGAGTGATTCTAGATCAATGCGTGGTGGAGCAGTAAGAACCTCTGTATCAAGTGTGACAACTAGCTCCTTGCGCTGGTCTTCAAATGATTTAATTGTTTCATTGGAAAGGAAGCTGAAGAGCACGCTTGTTTTCATCAACTCGAAGAAAGTTCTGCCGCTGTCCAGGAATTGCAACTGAGGTATCTACTCGTCGGCGAACCCCCTTGCCACGCTTTTCACGGGTCATGCTCTTAAGGCTGTCGGGTAGGTAACGGTCCCACACCAGATCAAGTCGGGTTGCAGATTTGTACTGTGAGAAAACAAATGGGATGAAGACCTTTTCGGCATATTCGCCAAATGTTTTGACTGTGCCAACATCGGGCTTTAGCTTTTGAACAATTACTGCCCCGTCAAGTATGACACATGTCACCTCTGGCATCTGTGTGCTTGATGGTGAAAGTTCCTCTTAGCAGTCCAAAAGGTCGCTCTTTGTACCAGGTCGAAGCTTCCCATCCTTGGACAGAGGTTTCTGTTCAAAAATTCATCCAGGTTTCCCTCGCGGGTTTGACAGGCAATATAGAGGCGAGAAAACAGTTGAACATCACTCTTCAATGAGGCTACCTTGTGTTTATCTGTCAGCTGGTCTGTTACTGATGAGCTGCCAAACAGAGGTAACTTTTTGCGTGGGACGACATCATTCAAAGGCTTTGAGCGTTCAATCAGCCTCTCTTGCACAAATGACTCCAGAGCCTCCTTTCCCACTTTCTGCACGTCTTTCACACTTTGTACGACTGATGCACTTGCTATATCCTTTGTGTCAAGGACCAAAAGGTCAGCGGTTTCTTCAAGAAATGGATTACCTAGCTCCTCGATAACTGATACAAGTGATCTGACATGTTTGTCAAAGGTTGCCATTGGATTCCTAGACCCTAAAAATGTAGGTGTAGGCACTTCAACCATTTTGATATCTGTTCTAATTATGGAGATATTCATCAAAATAGGTCTTGTATGACGGCCATCTTGGATTTCAAGATGGCCGCCATATGGGGTGAAATTGGGGATGCCCCCTGGACTAAAAATCTTTCTTTTCGGGTATTCTAGCCATGTGGCAAGTTTCATGCTTTTAAGGGAAAAGGCACAATCGATCCGAATTTTTTAGCTAAGCCGCCCAGCGAATACCCCATAATGACAAAGAGAAAACAGGATTTCAGAAAGTTTTGCAAATTTATTAAAAAGAAAAAACTGAACTATCACATTTACATAAGTATTCACACCCTTTGCTATGACACTTGAAATTTAGCTCAGGTGCCTCCCATTTCTCTTGATCATCTTTGAGATGTTTCTACACCTTGATTGGAGTCCACCTGTGGTAAATTCAATTGATTGGACATGATTTGGAAAGGCACACACCTGTCTATATAAGGTCTCACAGCTGACAATGCATATCAGAGCAAAAACCAAGCCATGAGGTCGAAGGAACTGCCTGCAGAGCTTTTTTAAATTTTATTTTATTTTTTGTACACAAGATCGAGGCTCGTGAAAGAGCTAACATTAATCACACAAAAAGTCAAACCGACACAAACCGACACATAAAACACAAAATAAGGGGAGCGGCAGACAAGATGGGGAGAGAGGGGGAAGGACACAAACACAATATTTGAGAGCAGTGGCATCAAGAGAACTGTGGGAGGGAGAGGGCTTGCAGGGAGGTGGGAGAGGCATAAAACACATGGGCACTACAAGGACTTAGAGGAAAGAAGTTGGAATTTCGAAAAAGTGTATCTGGGGTGAATTAGCAGGGGTAGAAAAGATCAAGGATTTGGATGGGGAAAGATAAGAGATGGTGGTGAACAGCTGTTTTAAAGACCTGGAGGGAGGAGTGGGATTGAAGGGAGTGGGGAGTTTGTTCCAGAGGCGGGAGAAAAGGGGAATTAAAGAGTGAAGGTGAGTAGAGAGCCTAGATTTTGGCAGTTTAACCATTAGAGGGTTGCTGGCAGATCTTGTGCGACCTGCAGGAATATTTGGGGGACAGAGCACAGAGAGAGCTGCGGGAGCAAGGCCGGAGAGGAGTCGGTAGAAGACAGAAAGACCACCAACCTGCCTGCGGTGAGTGTGTGAAAGGCCCTCGGAGTTAGCTTCATCGCAGGAGATTCCAATGATTCTGAACGCTTTGGTTTCAACAGCGTGAAGACAAGCTAGGTGTGAGGCAGGAGCACCAGCCCAGAGGGGAGAGCAGTACACCATTGAGCTGCGGATGAAAGCCTTGTATGTGGTGAGGAGCTCAGGTGTGCCAAGGAAGGACTTCGCACGACAGAGGATGCCCAGTCGGCGACTGGCTTTGGAGGCCAGCTTGGAAATGTGGTTTTTCCAAGAAAGATCATGGCAGATAGTGAGACCCAAAAGCTTGAGCGACAAAACTTCTTGGAGAGGATTGTTGAGAAAGTAGATGGGAGGGTTTTCCAGTTGGTCTTTTTGGAGAGATAGAGTAAGAGTGTGAGATTTGTCAGGATTGGAAGACATGTTCCACTTGTTCGACGTTATTCTGATGGTCACTATTATTATGATAATAATTAGGTTTACTTTCCATGAAATGGAGAGTAACCTATTTATTACTGCTCGAGTTTTTCTTATTATTCTTCCGCCCTATTTTGCACCTCCGAAAATTTCATAATTAATGTTCTCAGCAACCGCTGGTCAGATTGACAGGAAATTTTCATCAAATGATCGTCTCGGCTCGTGTAATTTTTTAAGGCTAATTATGACGTCATTGGTCACGTGGTATGGGCGCTATCTTGTAAAACACATTCAACTTTGCCCCTCTGTATCTCCGAAATTGCTCAATGGAAAAATTTGAGGTATGGCTCATTCTAAAGATCTCTTCACTGGGAACAAAAGACATGTGTATCGAGTATATTAAAAATGCTAACGTTAAGAGGTTAGAATTCGTCAAACAAAAAAATTTTCTCCCCCGAAAATGGGATTTTTTCCCCAGATGCTTAATTAAACAAAACTCAGAATGCAAAAAATATCGAAGTCATACGTCACATGGTTCGGCCGCCATCTTGTTTTTCGTGAAAAACCACAAAAACCCATTTTTCTCCGGAACGGCTAAACGGATCGAGCCCAAGCTTGGCATGCATATTCGCACACCCATGATGAACAAAAAAGCCTTCGAGCTCGATGTTGTCCGACACATGCTTTCAGAGTTATGACGTTTTTAAGCTCAAACTATAAATGGTATCACCTCCATAATTTGTGAAGATATACGAGTGGAAACTTTACACAAATGTTCCTCATGGGGGGATGTTTCAATGTTACTTGAGACGTTTCGATAAGTCACATGGTTTGGTCGCAATAAATAATGGAAGGTAAATTTTTAATAGCTTGTATCTCTTGAACCACTGCATTGATCGACTTGACTTTTTAATGCAATGTAGCTCTCATCAATCGAAAGAAGTGTGCAAAATTTCATGATGATTGGATTTACGGTCTCGAAGCTATAAGTCTTTATTGTTGAAAGAAGAAGAAACGCACTATTTTGTCCTTCCAGGACGTGATCATGATAACGCGATCTCCCGCGGTCATTTGAACCTCAAATAAAATTCCAATTGCAGATTTGTCAATAGATGAGGTATATTAACAAACGAATGAAACAGATTTGGTCAAATTCTGACTTTTTTTTAACTTGATCGCATTTCACACAAAGTTGTGAGCAACTAAAGAAGAAGAAACCTCGTTTGGCTCCTCAGATAAAATAAATAATTCTGTCTCTGCAATTTCAGATGAATTTTCTTTTAAAAATCGCTTTTTTTGCAATCAGTGCATGGATTGACATGTGTGGATGTGTGTGTGTGTGTGTGGGGGGTGGGGGGGAGGGATGTGTATGTGTGTGGGGTGTGTGTGTGTGTTAGGGATGGGTGTGTGTGTGTGTGTGTGTGTGTGTGTGTGTGTGTGTGTGTGTGTGTGTGTGTGTGTGTGTGTGTGTGTGTGTGTCGAGCGGGGTGGATATGTGTGTATGTGAGCAGGTGGGGGGTTGGGGTGTGCGTGTGAGGAGGGGGGGGGGGGTTGGATGTGTGTGTGTGTGGGTGTGTGTGTGTGTGTGTGTATGTGTGGAGGGTGTGTGTGTGTGTGTGTGTGTGTGTGTGTGTGTGTGTGAAGGGGGGATGTGTGTGTGGGTGTGTGTGTGTGGGGGGGGGGGGGCTTTATGTGTGTGGGGATGTGTGTGTGTGTGGGGAGGGATTGGGGTGTGCATGTGGAGGAGGGGGTTGGGGGTTGGATGTGTGCGTGTGTTTGTGTGTCAGAGATGGGTGTGTGTGTGTGTGTGTGTGTGTGTGTGTGTGTGTGTGTGTGTGTGTGTGTGTTCGGGGTGGGGGGGGTGGGGGGATGTGTGCGTGTGTTTGTGTGTGGGGGTGTGTGTGTGTGGTGGGGGGGGAGGGTGTGTGTGTGTGTGTGGGGGGGGGGGGGGTCTGGGAATGTGTGTATGTGTGTGTGTGTGTGTGTTTGTGTGTGTATGCATGTGGGGATGTGTGTGTGTGTGTGGATGTGCGTGTGTGTGGATGTGTGTGTGTGGATGTGTGTGTGTGTGTGTGTGTGTGGGTGTGTGGGGGTGGGGGGGAGGTGGATATGTGTGTATGTGGGGGGGGGGGGGGGTTGGGGTGTGCATGTGGAGGAGGGGGGGTTGGATGTGCGTGTGTATGTGTGGAGGTGTGTGTGTGTGTGTGTGTGTGTGTGTGTGTGTGTGTGTGTGTGTGTGGGGGGGGAGGGGGAATTTGTGGGGGGAGGGGGAATGTGTGTGTGTGTGTGTGGATGTGTGGATGTGCGTGTGTGTGGATGTCTGTGTGTGTGTGTGTGTGTGTGTGTGTGTGTGTGTGTGTGGGTGGGTGGGGGGGGAGGGGGTGGATATTTGTGTGTGTGTGTGGGAGGGGGGTTGGGGTGTGCGTATGAAGGGGAGGTGGATGTTTGTGTGTGTGTGTATGTGTGGAGGTGGGGGGGGGGTGTGTGTATGTGTGGAGGGGTGTGCATATGGGGGGAGGGGTGTGGGGATGTTTGTGTGTGGGTGTGTGTGGGGGGGTGGATATGTGTGTATGTGGGGGGGGGGGGTTGGTGTGTGTGGGTGTGCGTGTGGAGGAGGGGGGGTTGGATGTGTGTGTGTGTGTGTGTGTATGTGTGGAGGGTGTGCGTGTGGGGGGAGGTGGAATGTGTGTGTGTGTGTGTGTGGATGTGCGTGTGTGTGGAGGTCTGCGTGTGTGTGTGTGTGTGTGTGTGTGTGTGTGTGTGGGTGGGGCGGGGGGGGTGGATATGTGTGGGTGTGTGGGGGGGGGGGGGTGGATATGTGTGTATGTGGGGGGGGGGGGGGGTTGGTGTGTGTGTGTGGAGGAGGGGGGGTTGGATGTGTGTGTGCGGGGCTTGAGACCCCCCCCCCCCCTTTGTGTTCTATTACTGTTTGACCAATTACCAAGTATAACCAACTCTTTGTTTTGTTTTGATTGTTTATTATATCCTTTATATCCTTTGAAACCCTGCTTTTCCTTTAAAAACTTATGTTACATTACTTTGCCTGTTATGTCTCTTAAGGATTATATACTTTGTGTGACTTTTATGCCTTGTGATAGCATGTTCTCTTACTGTCGAAATATTCCTTTGGAAACTTGCTATATCCTTATAAGGAGTTATATATGTTTTGTAAAAGCCAGGCCCTGATGGCATAATCCTTCACTCTGTGAATGACCAACCGTATCTTTCCAGTCTCCCATAAGACTGTGTTAGATCACTTTCTTGTTGGCATGTTTACGACTATCCACCCTCGTTGAACTTTATAAAAAACAGGGTTCTAGAAAGTCGTCAACATGTTGACTGACCCATGAGTGACCTGGGATGTCTCTTTGTCTTGAAAGCTAAAACCACACCCCAATATATTCCTTTATAAAGTGAAGCTAGATCAAATTATTTCAGAGCATCTTGTCGGAACATTGGTCTTTTGAGCTTCTGTTCGACGTTTTGCTCCCCACAGTCTGTGTGTGACGAATCCAATAAATATATATCAGTTGCTCTTTCTATCAAGTCTTGAGTCCCGAGTCTTCAATCCGTCAAATGGTGGCAGCGGTGGGATCAGTCCGGCAGATTCGGGACGCGGCTCCAGGCGCGAGTGAGTGGGAAAAAAAAAACCAGCTGGTTCGATCAGTCAGGGTGAGGTGAGCTTTGGGTTTATTTTGTTATAGACTGGGATTTTAGGCTAAATTGGAATCCACTCTGTCGCCCAGGTGCCATTTGTTCCGTTCCCTGCTTGAGCCTGATCCAAGAACCAAATTTAAGTACGGACCAGTTGGGTCCCGGAGCAACTGACTGTTTATGGATTCGTTAGGGTAACGTTACGGGACGGGGAAGTTTCCCTCGAGGGCGCCCGAGGGTAAGGGGTAATAGATCTCTGGGTTGTGAGGATGAGGATAAGGGCGGCGTCCCAATCCGAGGCCTACCCAGGAGACATTGGTATCGTAAGTAAGGTTAAAAGCGTCATAAGGGCGTAGGACGCCGGGAAAGTAAGGTACGATTAGGTTAGCACACGGAGAGAAGAGTGAGACTAGGCGGGTGAGCCTCTCAAGAAATACCCCAGCATTTTTATGTTTAAAAGGCATGGCTATAACCCGTGTATGCGGGAGAGACCTCTCGGGAATAAGGAGTAAGGTTACCTGGCGGTTACCTGGACAGGTAAGATACGATTAGCACACGGAGAGCTGTGAAGGCGGACGAGCCTCTCAGGAGTTAGGCTAGAAAGCTGTGAAGGCGGACGAGCCTCTCAGGAGTTAGGCTAGAAAACTGTGAAGGCGGACGAGCCTCTCAGAAAGAGAGGGCGGGCGAGCCTCTCAAAGGCCTGAGGAAGCAGGTAGACGATTGAGGAAATAGGTAGGTAGACCAACGAGCGACTGATGCCGCTTGTTGAAAGTCAAGTCCCCGTGGTAGGGTTAGGTAGATACCAAGCCCCTACCCTCCCAGCCCTGAGCTCTGTCCCGGGACTCCAGGCAACCCCAACCCACCCTTTTCCGCCCCAACTCACCCCGTCCCAAAAATCCCCTTTTCCTTTGAATGGAATGAGACGTAATATGAATGAATGGGGATTGTTGCACAAGATGTTGAACAAGATTGTACAAGGGGACGCGTGTGCATGAATCTACGCTGTATTGTACGTGGTTAGTGACAAGTTGGTCGGATATAAGGGAACGCATGAAATGCGAGCCGGTTTGTCAGTCTCGTGGTATGGAGGAATGTTTAAGAAGTAAGTTGCATAGGTTGGCATGAGAGTTCCAGTTGGGGTGCGCGACGTCTGAGAGACTCACTCACTGGTATATGAATGAATGAGTAGATGTATATGCGGATGTCTGTCATAGAAGTGTGTATTCATGTTCATTGTGTGTGTCATTGGGTAAGGATGTGCCCCGCACGGTGGGAGGACCGTGAATGGTTGATGCAATTAACGATTATATTGTGTATTGGCAACTTGTGTATTGTATGTGTGGAGTATATCCCTGAGGCAGCTCACCTTTAGGATGATGTTATGTCACGTTTTGATGATGATGATGATGTCATTGAGTGCATTTTGGATCAGAGGTCAAGGGTCAGATATCCTGTTTTTTGCGATGATTATGAGCTAGGGATGAGTTAATGACCAGATTCGGTGTTATGGAATGATGTAAAGAAAAAACTCAGGTGGTGGCAGCGTCAGTTTGACAGCTGACTGTTTGACAGCTGACTGTTTGACAGCTGACTGTTTGACAGCTGCCAAACTCATTTGAAAAGACTCACGTCCCGACACGAGGTGAACCCGCCGTGAACGCGAATAGTGCGGCGTGCAGACTGGTTGCCATGGCAACGGCCCTCGCAGGAAACCGCGAGTGGGATGGATGCGATACAGGTGTGGAAAGGAGGTGTGTGTGAGGAAAAATGTGCACTGCCAAGAGTGAGAGTGACACTGAGTACGGGTTGGTTGTGACAGGTGGGAAGGAATGCACACTTGGAATGGTTGAGCAGGTGTGGGAATGTACACCTGAGTTGGTAGTGGCGAGGGTGCGAGGGGGCACATTGAAGTGTGTGATCGGGCATGCAGGAGAGTGCAGGGGGAGTGGGCGCAAGGAGGTGTGTCGATGAAGTGTGCGAACGATGAGCGTGTGCCAAGGTGTGCGTGGTCAGGTGTGGTACAAGCCTGTGGTTCCTGCCGTGCGGCTCCGTGGAGGTTTGGGTATAGAGTTATTGTGCATTCGGGCTGGAGCCGAGCGAGCCGCGAGTCACGTGTGCGCTGTATGGGGGGCCCTCGGTTTGGGAGCGGGTGTTGTGCCGATGCGAGCCCTGTCGGGAGAGCACTCGGATTAACGTTGATATGAAGCGGTTACTTGGGAATAGGTTACACTCAATGGGTTGCCTTGCAGCGCAGTTGGGCAGGAATTGGGAATTTGTTGAATTAAATTCAGAATACGGAATTTGCTCAGAGTGCCGGCGATAACCTACCTACTCTCAAGAGGAGCGTTGGTGAGCAAGGGTGGCGGTGGTGATTGCGTGTGCAGAAGAGTGCACACCTGTGGTGAGTGTACGGAGTATGTACTGGGAGAGAGGGCGCAAGAAAGATGCATGCGTATGGGGAGAACCCTGCTATGAGGTTGCTCGGAGGATGTGTGCCCAAATGCATTGTGGGCCATTGCGACCTTGCTGGATGTCGGACGTTCGCGTCAAAAGTTCGTGTGTTTCATGCGGTGTGCTGTGCGCCATGTCAGTATAGTGGGGGCCTGTGACTCCTGCCATGCAATGTCATAAGGAATACGTTGTTTAAGATGGATTTATAAGGGGAATGTTGAATAAACGTTGATAGTACCATGAAGTATTTAAATGAGGCGATTGGCATGGTCGAATGAAGGATTTCAGGACAGTAATGAATTTCCGGTGCCAACCGGAAACCCTATCTACAGTAAATGAGGTACAGTGTGGATGAGGTCTCTCTGAATGAGGTAAATGAGGTTGTCTAAAGCAGATGAAATAGGGAATGGCATTTGCAAGATCACGGTACGGATGTGATGCGGAATGGCAGCTAGAACTAGAAGACGCAAGATGCATCGATGCATTTGTGTTGATCGATGCGCCGGATAAAGACCTTTGGTCTGCAGGCGAGCGATGGTGGTATGGTTAGTTATTAAGATGCATGTGGTTCTGAGGGCAGATTATGCGGGACAAGCTGCCCCACAGGCGGATCGGGGAAAATATTGGAAACGTGGCAGTTTGGAAAAGATAATGTGGTAGAACGCTCATCCGAGGAAGGGGTTAGAGGTGAGAGCAAGTGCTCCGCATTTCAATGGAAGATCGTCGGAGGTGGCTTGTGTTGGCGGGAGTTTGCGAGTTTAATTGGTTTTGATATCAGTTGGAGGGATGTGCGAAAGGTGTGCACCAGGTAGAGAGGGTGCTGCATGGTCGAGCACGCCTCCCAAGAAAGGCTGTGGGGTTTTTGGCGGGAGTTCCTGGGCGGATTGTTGGCGGTTATTTGATTCATAGGGAGTTAGCATTTTGCAATGTGGAGCCTCAATAATGGTCGTTTACCTGTCCGGATGTGGAGTTCTTGCAGAGGCAAGATGTCGGCCGGACTTGTATTCGTAAGATGAAAGCGAGCATCCTCATGAAAGCGCCTGTTACCACCGATTTGACGTTTGTTACCACACCTTTCTTCGTTTGAAGTTTGACCTTTGAAGTTTGTTTGACCTTTGTTTGAGATACGCATGGGAATGATTTGGGATGGGAATGAGGTCAGAGTTACTTTGCTAACCTCGAACAGATGACGGGCTGAGTCAACCAGCTGGGTGTTCATTCAACGGCATGATATAGAATTTGGATCGGGATAGAAGGAGATGTATTGTTGGTTGAACTGACGTAATTTGTGGACAGAAGAATATTGATTTCTGAAATTTGTAGTTGTTGTAGTTGTTGACGTTTTATTCGGTTTTCCGGGGGACTCAGGAAAATAAACAAATTTCCGGTGCCGACCGAACAGTATGCTTTGAATTTCCGAGTATAGTATGTCTGGAGAGGAGGTCAGTCAGGTAGGATGGGGCCAGGTTATGAAGGGCTTTGTAAGTCAAGAGGAGGATTTTGTACTGGACTCTCTGGGGATGGGGAGCCAGTGAAGCTTATAAAGGACGGCGGACCTTGGTCACAGGGCACCGATGCCACACAGGTGAACCACAATAGTCGGCCCTGTGGGCCATAAATAAAAAATGGACGCATTGTGTGCCTTTTTTATGTCCAAATAGGCCACCAGTAAGAAAATGAAGAAAGACAACATCTGTAAAAACGACACTAGCCAGCAGAGGGAGCCAAAGAGGAAGACACCACCAGGGGTTTGGGTTTATTTTTATTCATGAACTGTGATGACTGTGCACCAAAGGGTGCCTTGTGGTGCTTGATGGTGTTTTGGTGCTTTCTGGTGCGTCGATGCAGGGCAGACTGTCTCCCCCCCAAAAGAACAATCACAGGTCCTGGGTTGCGTTTTGTAAATAACATAGAGTCACTGTAAATAATGCTCCCCCATCGTTCATGTTGTAGTTTGAAGACAATTCCGCAATTTGGTTAGCTGTGGGCATGAGTCTGTTAGGTAGGGTGCAATGGAGCAGCGGGACATATTTATTTATGTTTTAAAACTGTCACACTCAGGGTCAGTTTAAATGTAGAGGGAACTACACCTACGTGCCACACAAAAAGTAAAAGTAATAGGCCCGGGACGTGCCTAAGAGGAGGAGGGTGCAGTGTTATGAATTTGAGAATGGTGTTTTTTTGTGTTGTAAAATATCACCCTCCTTCCTCCAGTTGTTGTGTATAAAGGTCAAAGGGCGTCCCTTAGTTAGGTCATATACAATCACGTAGCCAAATCATAGATCTCCCTGTTCAGTAGTTATCTCCTTATTGTGTGTATTAGATTAAGGCTGTGTCTTCCATTAATTGACACTCCATTGCACCGAATCCAGACAAGGTAGTATCCCCTTTCAATTTCCCCAGAACCTCCATTGGATTCCCCTTTCCTCAATTGCCAACTGCATTGAGCGGTTCGCTGAATTCTGTTGCAGCTGTGGGTTGTTGTTTTCGTGGCAAGACTCCATTAGCCACGAGGTCATCTCGGAGCAGAAGGTGGGAGGAGTCGGCCCAGCGCCGGGAACAAGGCATGGCCTTGCAAACGCCTCCTCTAAGGGCGGGATCGGTGAGTCCTCGCGACCAATCAGGGCCGAGGCGAGCTCACCGATGGGCGTGTCCTGGAGGCCGGCGGCTTGATCGCCCGAGGGAGATATAAATGCGCGCGGAAGCCTTTTGACAAGTTGAGTTGCGTCAGATATACAGCAGATGCGTGACCCAGCTGATTTCTGCAGAGAGCCGCTTCAACCAGCCCCGTTTCAACCAGCCGCGTGAAGCCCTGACGGGGCAGCGAGTGACCCTGCCGGTGTGTGGTGTAAAGCCGAATACAAGGAGCTGCCGGCTCCTCGCTTCCCGCCCGGAGTGGACCTGCTCGCTGTGCCCTGTGATTCCACCTGCTCATCCCTCCAAACAATTCCTGTCCTTCCATCCTTTTGTGTACGTGAGTTTGTTTTGTGTGTTCTGTCCTGGGTAATAAGTAAGTCTGTATAAGCTATAAATTGCACTGTGTCCTTCTGGTCCGTCCCCCTTTCTACATTATTTTATTATCCTTCCTTCTTCCTTGGTTTCTTTCATTGTGTAAATAGTAATAATAAATAATAGTCGTATTTCCAACCTTTTGCCTTCGTCTTCTTCTTCTTCACATCCGTCGTCTTTGTCTTTTCCCCATTGAATACCTGTGGCACGATTTGGCCAACGTTCAGGATCGGGTTAGTCTTTGTTAACAGTTCGTGCTGCGGCTGCCATCCGCTCGGCAAATTAACATCTTATCCGCGGTTGCGAACGAAGCTGCTCACCTGCCTCTGGAGGGAGCTTGTGCAGCTTCAGGGACCACGTCGGTCAGTCACAAACGAGGGGACTAATCCCCCCTCAAGAAGGGATCCGAGGCCGACGTTGGGTTCCGTAACAATATATATATATATATATATATATATATATATATATATATATATATATATATATATATATATATATATATATAGGAGCTGTGCTTCCACGTAGTCGGAAGAATGGACACGACAAAAAGCTGGAATTCGTCCGAGTTTCTTTATTGTCACAAAACAACTCGGGTACTCTCCAAAAGCCCGTTTATCGGGCAGCAATATATATATACACACATTATCCCGGAGCGTTTGCCCGGGAAAGGCGAGAGGGGGCATGCCCGGGCATCCCGGACGCGGCCTGACAAGTCGAGAGCGGGCGTGGCCGGGCGTGCCCGGGCATGCCCGGGCATCCCGGCCGAGGCCTGGCAAGTTGAGTGCGGGCCTGCCCGGGCGTCCTGGACGAGCCCGGCATGGTGATCGCTCCGCGTCCTTGGTAGGTGCAAGGCGATTGTGTAAACCCAGCGGTAGCCGCTACACACGTCCCCCCAGAATCGACTTGCACCGGCAGGGTCAATTTGAGGGGGGTCCTGATGACCTGGCCGAAGCGACCCCTGGCGGGTCGTGGGGGGGGGGGGGGTCCGGTGTGGTGGTGGGCGGTCGAGTGGGGGGCACCGTGGACGGGGGGCTGCCTCGCCGTGGCGGAAGGGCCAACCGTGGCGGTTGGTCGATGTCCACGTGCGCCGGCTTGAGGCGATCCACCGCAATCCGGTCCGACCTGCCGCCAATGTCGATGACGAATGACTTGTCGTCCCGTCGCAGGACCCGGAAGGGCCCGTCGTACGGCGGCCGGAGTGGCCCCCGATGTGCGTCATGACGCACAAAAACGTACTCCGCTGTGCGAAGTGCTGGGGGGACGTAGGACTGGGGGTCACCGTGGTGGGATGTTGGCACGGGGGCAAACCGTCGGGCGGCCTCCTGGAGGTCCGAGCGCTGGTGAGCTGCGGACCAGGGACTGGTAGCGTCGGGCACGAATTCGCCCGGGCGCATAGCGCCTGGCCGTAGACAAGCTCGGCGGTGGATGCCCGGAGGTCCTCCTTGGGGGCCGTGCAGAGGCCCAAATGGACCCACGGCAGCCGGTCGGCCCAACCGCCGTCTTGAAGGCCGGCCATGAGCGCGGCCTTAATGGAGCGGTGGAATCGCTCGCACAACCTTTTGGCTTGGGGGTGGTAGGCCATAGTATGGTGGAGCTTGACCCCCAGGTTGCGGGCGACCGCGCCCCACAGCTCGGAGGTGAACTGCGGTCCGCGGTCCGACGAGATGTCCGCCGGTGCGCCGAAGCGGGCGACCCAGGTGGCGATGAAAGCCTGCGCCACGTTGGCGGTGGTGGTGGAGATGAGGGGAACGGCCTCCGGCCACCTGGTGGTCCTGTCCACCATGGTGAGCAGGTGTGTGAACCCCCGTGATGGGGGGAGGGGGCCCACCAGATCCACGTTGACGTGGTCGAAACGTCGTTCGGGTACGGTGAAAGGTGCCAGCGGGGCCTGGGTGTGTCGGTGGACCTTGGCCTGTTGGCAGGCTGTGCAGGTGCTGGTCCAATCGCGGACGTCCCGTCGAAGGCCGTGCCAGACGAATCGCGCCGACACCAGCTTCTGGGAAGCTTTCTGGCCCGGGTGGGAAAGGCCGTGGAGGGAGGCGAAGCTGCGGCATTGCCAGGTAACGGGCACGATGGGACGAGGCTGGCCTTGGGAGACGTCGCAGAGCAGGACAGTGTCCGCGAAGGGGATGGCGGCCAGGCGGAGGCCCGTGTCCGCCGCCCGGAGGGCTTGCACCATGGTGTCGGTGGTTTGGTCCGCCGCCATAAGCGCGAAGTCCACGCCGAGGTGGACCGCGTTCGCGCTGTCCCGAGAAAGACCGTCCGCCACGGCGTTGTTTTTGCCGGTGACGTGCCGGATGTCCGTGGTAAACTCCGACACGGCGGAGAGGTGGCGCTGTTGACGGGCCGACCACGGCTCCGTGACCTTGGCCATTGCGTAAACCAACGGCTTGTGGTCGACGAACGCCGTGAAGGGTCGGCCCTCCAGGAGGTGGCGGAAATGGCGAACGGCCAGGTGTAGACCGAGGAGCTCACGGTCAAACATGCTATATTTGAGCTCGTTCGGTCGGAGCTGCCGGCTGAAAAAAGCGAGTGGCTGCCAAACCCCGTTCACCCATTGCTCATGTACGGCGCCCACCGCGTAGTCGGAGGCATCCGTGGTGAGGGCGATGGGAGCGTTGAGCACCGGGTGAGCGAGCAGTGTTGCGTCAGCGAGGGCCCGCTTTGAGCTTTGGAAGGCCGCGTCCATTGCTGCGGACCAGACGATGTCGTGCTTGGCCGGCTTGCCCCGGAGGGCTTCCTAGAGGGGCCGCATGAGTTGAGCAGCGCGGGGCACGAAGTGGTGATAGAAATTCACCATTCCCAGGAATTCTTGCAGGGCCTTTATGGAGCGGGGACGCGGAAACGTGGTGATGGCCTCGACCTTGGTTGGCAGCGGCACGGCCCCGTTCTTGGTGATGTGGTGGCCCAAAAAATCAACGGCCGTCGTGCCGAAGTGGCATTTGGCCGGGTTGACGATGAGGCCGTGCTCGCTGAGGTGCCCGAACAGTGTTCGGAGGTGGAGGAGGTGCTCGGCCCGGGACGTGCTGGCGACGAGGATGTCGTCCAGGTAAACGAAGAGGAACGGCAGGTCACGCAGCACGCCGTCCATCAAGCGCTGGAATGCCTGAGCCGCGTTCTTGAGGCCAAACGGCATCCATAGGAATTCGAATAAGCCGAACGGCATGATGACGGCCGTTTTAGGGACGTCGGCCGCCCTGACAGGTACCTGGTGATATCCCCGTATGAGATCGATTTTTGAAAAAATGACCCGTCCTGCCAGACGGGCGGAGAAGTCTTGGATGTGCGGGATCGGATACCTGTCGGGGGTGGTAGCGTCGTTAAGGCGGCGGTAGTCACCACATGGGCGCCAGCCGCCCCCTGGTTTTGGGACGATGTGTAGTGGCGAAGCCCACGCGCTATCGGAGCGCCGCACGATGCCGAGGTGTTCCAAAGCGTCGAACTCGGCTTTGGCCACGGCGAGCTTGGCTGGGTCGAGGCGGCGGGCTCTGGCGTAGACCAGCGGGCCCGTGGTTGGTATGTGGTGCTCGATCCCATGTCGTACTGCGACGGCCAAAAACGTCGGCCGCATGAGGGCCGGGAACTCCGTGAGCAGGCGAGCAAACTCGTTCGCCGCCGGGAGGGCGCATGCCAGCTCGGTCGGAGCGGAGCTGCTCAATGTGCATACCAGGGAGCTGAAGGTCTCGGCGTTGATGAGGCGACGCCGTTGGACGTCCACCAGCAGTCCGTGTGCGCAGAGGAAGTCGGCGCCTAGCAGAGCCATGGGCACGTTTGCGGTTACAAACGTCCAAGTAAAGCGTTGGCCGCCGAAGCAGAGGGTGACGTTGCGCGGGCCGAAGGTGCGGATGGCCGATCCGTTGGCCGCAACCAAGGAGGGGCCGCAAACCGCGAACTGCCTGTCCTGATCGGAGGCGGGTATGACGCTCAGTTTGGCGCCGGTGTCGCACAGGAAGTGCCGTCCGGACGGACGCCGCGTGAGCCTCCCAGAAGGTAGGCAGTTTAAGGGCAACTGCCGTGTCCATGTCGGTAGGTCACCAATGAAGGAGCTGTGCTCCCACGTAGTCGGAAGAATGGACGCGACAAAAAGCTGGAATTCGTCCGAGTTTCTTTATTGTCACAAAACAACTCGGGTACTCTCCAAAAGCCCGTTTATCGGGCAGCAATATACAGGCTGATTGAAAAGTAACTCCCTATTTTAAAATATTTAGAAATTATTTATTTATTGTAATATGTTTCTCAAATTTTTAGTGTTTGTTCCTTAATGTATGAGAATTTAATCTCTGTTGGTTTTTTTTCAGATTATTTTTTGTTTGAAATTCGGAAGCCCTACAAACATGGCTGGACGTCTTACCCTGCAGGAGCGTGCCCAGCTAGTGGTATGAAGATTGGTCTGATCTCTTTAAAAATATCCTCTGGTCTGATGAAGCGGTATTTCACATCGGTGAGTTTGTGAACCGTCACAACTGCTATTACTGGGCAGGAGAAGATCCTCGTGTTATTTCTGAAAAAACGCAATATCGGCCCAAGGTAACGGTGTGGTGTGGAATGACTTCGGAAAGGATTGTAGGTCCCTTAATTCTTCGCGATACCATGAATGCCAAAAGGTACCTCACCATGCTGCAAGACGAAATCTGGCCAATTATCAGTGCTTCGGAGAATGTTGAAGATTTGATTTTCATGCAAGATGGCGCTCCTCCACATTTTGCTATTGTTGTTCGTGAATGGCTGAATGCCCACTTCCCTGGGAGATGGATGGGTCGTCTTGGTCCGTATGAGTGGCCAGCCAGGAGCCCTGACTTAACACCATGTGACTTTTTTCTTTGGGGTTGGGTAAAAGTGCAAGTCTACTGTACCAAACCAACGACTTTGGAAGAACTTGAAGGGCGAATACGAGAAGTTATGTCTTCCATCCCACAAGAGTTCCTGGTGAAATCAGTTGATGCGGTTCCCGGGCGGCTTGAGAAGCTGGTGGCGAATTCTGGTGCCCATATCAAATTTTAAATAAAACGTCATGCTATACGCTTTCTTCTTATATCCATTTCTTGTAAAAATTATAGTTAAGAAATAAATTATAAGTATTTTAAAATAGGGAGTTACTTTTCAATCACCCTGTATATACACACATTATCCCAGAGCGTTTGCCCGGGAAAGGCGAGAGGGGCGTGGCCGGGCGTCCTGGCCGCGGCCTGGCAAGTCGAGGGCGGGCATGCCCGGGCATGCCCGGGCGTCCCGGACACGGCCTGGCAAGTCGAGAGCGGGCGTGGCCGGGCGTGCCCAGGCATGCCCGGGCGTCCCGGCCGAGGCCTGGCAAGTTGAGCGCGGGCCTGCCCGGGCGTCCTGGACGAGCCCGGCATGGTGGTCGCTCCGCGTCCTTGGTAGGTGCAAGGCGATTGTGTAAACCCAGCGGTAGCCGCTACATATATATATATATATATATATATATATATATATATATATATATATATATATATATATATATATATATATATATACACAAAGAATTAAGTTAAGCACCCCCCCCCCCCGTTTTTTTACAACCTCGCACATTACAAGTTTGTTGTCGTCAAAACAGTGTAATATACCCATGATATTGCTATATTTTCTGGAGAAGTGATATTATGGTCACATAAAAACATAACAATCATGCCGTTTTCAATATTTTATTCTGAATAATTTAAGGTGAAATTTTTTGGGAATTTTAGGCATATTTTCACCTCAATTTAAGTATGGAGCTATAGGTCCATCACGGACAGTGTGGATGACGTTTATGTTTTCTAACGTACAGTCATTGTTCTGAGAAGACCTCTAGCGATCTTTGCGTCAATAACGTGTGTAGGACCCACGTGATCGGATCACTGACTCAACCCTACGTCTCATAGACCCTGTAAGCCGTCGTATGCGTTGCTGTGGCAGGTTATTGTCATACCAATCATTATTTGATCTCACATACCTTAGAATATATGCCAATGTATACATATACACAAAGAATATATATTAGGGGGTGCTTACCTTAATTCGTTGTGTAGGGGTGCTTAACTTAATTCTTTGTGTATATATATATATATATATATATATATATATATATATATATATATATATATATATATATATACGTATATTATATATATATATATATATATATATATATATATATATATATATATATATATATATATATATATGTATATACAGGTGGTTATTTTCACTCATGTCAGGTGTTTTACCATAAGTCAACCATCACAATATAGGAATGGAACATCATCTTACATTCGATAAAAGTAACATCGTCATGACTATGGGTAAAATGAGGAATTACGAACGAACGTTTTCCCCTATTCAAAACTGACTGCAGATCTGCTCACCGACTTTATCGAGTTAGCATCAAACAGGGATGGATGAAGTAGCACGGACAGGTGTGCCTGGTGTAGGATGGAAGGAGATGGGACGTTTCAGAACGACCGTGAAAGAGGTATGGGAGGGGTCGGGCTGTCAGGGCGAGGCAAAGCGGCTGGAAGGGGAGGCCTCAAGACAGGAATCAGGAACTCAGATGGGGCAGAGCGTGGGAACGGCCACCTTGGCACAGGAAGCGGTACAGGTGTGTGGGTGATCCGGGTAAAGTAAGAAAATAAACTTTGGTAATCAATCCCCTCTGATCGGCTGCAGAATACGGTGAGGGAGAGTTTGGTGAGGGAGAGTTCGGTGAAGGAGAGATCGGTGAGGGGAGGGAGAGATCGGTGAGGGAGAGTTCGGTGAGGGAGAGATCGGTGAGGGAGATATCGGTGAGGGAGAGTTCGGTGAGGGAGAGTCGGGCACTCGGTGAGTGGACATGTACATTTTTTATTTGTCTCAATTCCTGTGATTTACACAATGAGAGTTTGTCCTGTGACTGGGTGAGTTATTTCTGAAGTTGAAGATTGTCCTGAGTCTTTGATCAGAGTTACATTGAAGTTTTTGCTGCAACTGAGGCTAAGGCTGAGATCACTTACTACCACCAGCAGAAAGATGTTGGGTACCCAGAGCTCATGTTGATACTGGGGCCCTGGAGCTCATGTTGATACTGGGCCCTGGAGCTCATGTTGATACTGGGCCCTGGAGCTCATGTTGATACTGGGGCCCTGGAGCTCATGTTGATACTGGGGCCCTGGAGCTCATGTTGATACTGGGCCCTGGAGCTCATGTTGATACTGGGGCCCTGGAGCTCATGTTGATACTGGGGCCCTGGAGCTCATGTTGATACTGAGCTCCTGGAGCTCATATTGACACTGGAGCCCTGGAGCTCATGTTGATACTGGGTCCCCAGAGCCATTTTGATACTGGGCCCCTGGAGCTCATGTTGATACTGGGGCCCTGAAAATCATGTTGATACTGGGGGCCCTGGAGCTCATGTTGATACTGGGCCCTCAGAGCCATTTTGATACTGGGCCCCTGGAGCTCATGTTGATACTGGGCTCCTGGAGCTCATGTTGATACTGGGCCCTGAAAATCATGTTGATACTGGGGGCTCTGGAGTTCATGTTGATACTGCGCCCCTGGAGCTCATGTTGATACTGGGCTCCTGGAGCTCATGTTGAAACTGGTCTCCTGGAGCTCATTTTGATACTGGGGCACTGGAGCTCATGTTGATACTGGGCTCCTGGAGCTCATGTTGATACTGGGGCCCTGAAGCTCATGTTGAAACTGGGCCCCCGGAGCTCATTTTGATACTGGGGCACTGGAGCTCATGTTGATACTGGGCTCCTGGAGCTCATGTTGATACTGGGGCCCTGAAGCTCATGTTGATACTGGGGCCCTGGAGCTCATGTTGATACTGGGGCCCTGGAGCTCATGTTGATACTGGTCTCCTGGAGCTCACATTGATACATGTACTGGGGTCCTGAAGCTCATGTTGATACTGGGCCCCCGGAGCTCATGTTGATACTGGACACTGTAGCTCTTGTTGATACTGGGCCCCTGGATCTCATGTTGATACTGGGCTCCTGGAGCCCAATTTGATGCTGGGTACCCAGAACTCTTATTGATGCTGGACACTGGAGCTCATTTTGAAGATGGACACTGGCGCTCATGTTGATGCTGGACACTGAAGCTCATGTTGATACTGGGCCCCTGGAGCTCATGTTGATACTGGGCTCCTGGAGCTCATTTTGATGCTGGACACTGGAGCTCATGTTGACACTGGGCCCCTGAAGCTCATGTTGATACTCGGCCGCTGGAGCTTATATTGATACTGGGCTCCTGGAGCTCATTTTGATGCTGGACACTGGAGCTCATGTTGAAGCTGGACACTGGAGCTCATGTTGAAGCTGGACACTGGCATTCATATTGAAGCTGGACACTGGAGCTCATGTTTATGCTGGGCCCCTGGAGCTCATGTTGATACTGGGCCCCTGGAGCTCATGTTGATACTGGGCTCCTGGAGCTCAATTTGATGCTGGGTACCCAGAGCTATTATTGATGCTGGACACTGGAGCTCTTATTGATGCTGGACACTGGTGCTCATGTTTATGCTGGGCCCCTGGAGGTCATGTTTATGCTGGGCCCCTGGAGCTCATGTTTACGCTGCGCTCCTGAAACTCATATTGATAATGGGCTCCTGCAGCTCGTGTTGATGCTGGACACTAGAGGTCATTTTGATGTTGGGTACCTGGAGCTCATATTGATATTGGGTTCCTGGAGCTCATGTTCATGCTGGGCCCCTGGAGCTCATGTTGAAGCTGGACACTGGAGCTCATGTTGATACTGGGCCCCTGGAGCTCATGTTGATGCTGGACACTGGAGCTCATGTTGATACTGGCCCCCCGGAGTTCATGCCACCAAAGGCCGATATAAAGTGTATATTGGGATATGGGGTCAGGCAGTGCTGCTGCCGGCCCACAGGTAAAAGGTAACCAGCATAAGAACAATAACTCCATAGCTTTCAATGTCCAACATGTTCCGAAGTCACCACTGAGAAGAACAGGCAGGTAGTGCCGGGTGTCCCATCCATTCCCTCCCCCCACCCCCAATCCAGGGCAGTGCGGGGTACCCGCTCCTCCCCCCTCTGGGCAGTGCCGGTTACCCACTCCCTCTCCCCTCTCCGGGCAATGCTGGGTACCCACTCCCTCGCTCCCACCCTTCCAGAGCAGTGCCGGGTGCCCAACCCCTCCCTCGCAGAGCAGTGCCGGGTGCCCACCCCCTCCCTCGCAGAGCAGTGCCGGGTACCCACTGCCACCTCCCAGAGCAGTGCCAGGTACCCCAGAGCAGTGTCGGGTACCCACTCCCCCCTCCCAGAGCAGTGCCGGGTACTCACCCCCCCTCCCAGACCAGTGCCGGGTACCCCCCCCCCCGAGCAGTGCCGGGTACCCACCCCCCCTCCCAGAGCAGTGCCGGGTACCCACCCCCCCCTCCCAGAGCAGTGCCGACCCCCCCCCCCAGAGCAGTGCTGGGTACCCCCCCCCCACCCCCGCCCCCCCAGAGCAGTGCCGGGTACCCACCCCCCACCCCCCCAGGGCAGTGCCGGGTACCCCCCCAGAGCAGTGCCGGGTACCCACCCCCCCACCCCCCAGAGCAGTGCCGGGTACCCCCCCCCCCCCACCCCCCCAGAGCAGTGCCGGGTACTCTTTGTTATCATAAATGTTGACTGATGTTCAATATTTATGAATATGGTTATTTCCACTTCAAAGCATTTTGTTGTGATTTCTCGTTGAGTTTGTCACCTGTGCCACTGTATTCCTGCCAGGTGGGCAGGGCCGACGTGTGGGCGGGCTATAAATTGGCAAAGTGAATGGTGGGAGGATCGTTGTGGGTGTGGAAAGGTGACAAAGGGTTGCGTGGTTGGAGGGTGTGGCAGACGAGTCGTGTTCCTCCGACAAGTCCTAACCTGCCACACATAGACAGTGTGTTTGACTTGTGTTCCTCTTTACATCGACATTTACCTGTTTTTAGACAACTCTTTACATCGACATTTACCTGTTTTTAGACTCCTCTTTACATCGACATTTACCTCTGTTTTTGGACTCCTCTTTACATCCACATTTACATCTGTTTGTGGACTCCTCTTTACATCCACATTTACCTGTTTTTGGACGCCTCTTTACATCCACATTTACATCTGTTTGTGGACTCCTCTTTACATCCACATTTACTTGTTTTTGGATGCCTCTTTACATCCACATTTACCTGTTTGTGGACTCCTCTTTACATCCACATTTACCTGTTTTTGGACGCCTCTTTACATCCACATTTACATCTGTTTGTGGACTCCTCTTTACATCCACATTTACTTGTTTTTGGATGCCTCTTTACATCCACATTTACCTGTTTTTGGACTCCTCTTTACATCCACATTTACTTGTTTTTGGATGCCTCTTTACATCCACATTTACCTGTTTTTGGACTCCTCTTTACATCCACATTTACCTG
This sequence comes from Myxine glutinosa, assembly GCF_964187855.1. Classification (NCBI taxonomy): domain Eukaryota; kingdom Metazoa; phylum Chordata; class Myxini; order Myxiniformes; family Myxinidae; genus Myxine; species Myxine glutinosa. The sequence continues at coordinate 6,474,138 of NC_136273.1, read as the reverse complement.
TTTTTGGACTCCTCTTTACATCCACATTTACCTGTTTTTAGACTCCTATTTACATCCACATTTACCTCTGTTTTTGGACTCCCCTTTACATCCACATTTACCACTGTTTTTGGACTCTGATTTACATCCACATTTATCTCTGTTTTTGGACTCCGCTTTACATCCACATTTACTTGTTTTTGGACTCTGATTTACATCCACATTTATCTCTGTTTTTGGACTCCTCTTTACATCCACATTTACCTGTTTTTGGACTCCTATTTACATCCATATTTACCTGTTTTTGGACTCCTATTTACATCCACATTTACCTGTTTTTGGTCTCCTATTTACATCCACATTTACCTGTTTTTGGACTCTTATTTACATCCACATTTACCTGTTTTTGGACTCCTCGTTACATCCACATTTACCTGTTTTTGGACTCTTATTTACATCCACATTTACCTGTTTTTGGACTCCACTTTACATCCACATTTACTTGTTTTTGGACTCTGATTTACATCCACATTTATCTCTGTTTTTGGACTCCTCTTTACATCCACATTTACTTGTTTTGGACTCCTCTTTACATCCACATTTACCTCTGTTTTTGGACTCTGATTTACATCCACATTTATCTCTGTTTTTGGACTCTGCTTTACATCCACATTTACTTGTTTTTGGACTCTGATTTACATCCACATTTATCTCTGTTTTTGGACTCCTCTTTACATCCACATTTACTTGTTTTTGGACTCCTATTTACATCCACATTTATCTCTGTTTTGGACTCCTCTTTACATTCACATTTATCTCTGTTTTTAGACTCCTCTTTACATCCACATTTACCTGTTTTTGGAGTCCTCTTTGCATCCACAATTACCACTGTTTTTGGACTCCTCTTTACATCCACATTTACCTGTTTTTAGACTCCTAGTTACATCCACATTTATCTCTGTTTTTGGACTCCTATTTACATCCACATTTACCTGTTTTTGGTCTCCTATTTACATCCACATTTACCTGTTTTTGGACTCCTATTTACATCCACATTTACCTGTTTTTGGTCTCCTATTTACATCCACATTTACCCTTTTTTTTGAATCCTATTTACATCCACATTTACCTGTTTTTGGACTCCTATTTACATCCACATTTACCTCTGTTTTTGGACTCTGATTTACATCCACATTTACCACTGTTTTTGGACTCCTCTTCACATCCACATTTACCTGTTTTTAGACTCCTAGTTACATCCACATTTATCTCTGTTTTTGGACTCCTTTTTACATCCAAATTTATCTCTGTTTTTGGACTCCTCTTTACATCCACATTTACCACTGTTTTTGGACTCCTCTTTACATCTACATTTACCTCTGTTTTGGGGCTCCTAGTTACATCCACATTTATCTCTGTTTTTGGACTCCTATTTACATCCACATTTACCTGTTTTTGGTCTCCTATTTACATCCACATTTACCTGTTTTTGGACTCCTATTTACATCCACATTTACCTGTTTTTGGTCTCCTATTTACATCAACATTTACCCTTTTTTTGGAATCCTATTTACATCCACATTTACCTCTGTTTTTGGACTCCTATTTACATCCATATTTACCTGTTTTTGGACTCCTATTTACATCCACATTTACCTGTTTTTGGTCTCCTATTTACATCCACATTTACCTGTTTTTGGACTCCTCTTTACATCCACATTTACCTGTTTTTGGACTCTGATTTACATCCACATTTATCTCTGTTTTTGGACTCCTCTTTACATCCACATTTACCTCTGTTTTTGTACTCTGATTTACATCCACATTTATCTCTGTTTTTGGACTCCGCTTTACATCCACATTTACTTGTTTTTGGACTCTGATTTACATCCACATTTATCTCTGTTTTTCGACTCCTCTTTACATCCACATTTACTTGTTTTTGGACTCCTCTTTACATCCACATTTACCTCTGTTTTTGGACTCCTCTTTACATCCACATTTACCTGTTTTTGGACTCTGATTTACATCCACATTTATCTCTGTTTTTGGACTCCTCTTTACATCCACATCTACCTCTGTTTTTGGACTCTGATTTACATCCACATTTATCTCTGTTTTTGGACTCCGCTTTACATCCACATTTACTTGTTTTTGGACTCTGATTTACATCCACATTTACCTGTTTTTGGACTCCTATTTACATCCATATTTACCTGTTTTTGGACTCCTATTTACGTCCACATTTACCTGTTTTTGGTCTCCTATTTACATCCACATTTACCTGTTTTTGGACTCCTATTTACATCCACATTTACCTGTTTTTTGACTCCTCTTTACATCCACATTTACCTGTTTTTGGACTCTGATTTACATCCACATTTATCTCTGTTTTTGGACTCCTCTTTGCATCCACATTTACCTCTGTTTTTGGACTCTGATTTACATCCACATTTATCTCTGTTTTTGGACTCTGCTTTACATCCACATTTACTTGTTTTTGGACTCTGATTTACATCCACATTTACTTGTTTTTGGACTCCTCTTTACATCCACATTTACCTCTGTTTTTGGACTCCTCTTTACATCCACATTTACCTGTTTTTGGACTCTGATTTACATCCACATTTATCTCTGTTTTTGGACTCCTCTTTACATCCACATTTACTTGTTTTTGGACTCCTCTTTACATCCACATTTACCTCTGTTTTTGGACTCCTCTTTACATCCACATTTACCTGTTTTTGGACTCTGATTTACATCCACATTTATCTCTGTTTTTGGACTCCGCTTTACATCCACATTTACTTGTTTTTGGACTCTGATTTACATCCACATTTACCTGGTTTTGGTCTCCTATTTACATCCACATTTACCTGTTTTTGGACTCTTATTTACATCCACATTTACCTGTTTTTGGACTCCTCGTTACATCCACATTTACCTGTTTTTGGTCTCCTATTTACATCCACATTTACCTGTTTTTGGACTCTTATTTACATCCACATTTACCTGTTTTTGGACTCCTATTTACATCCACATTTACCTGTTTTTGGTCTCCTATTTACATCCACATTTACCTGTTTTTGGACTCTTATTTACATCCACATTTACCTGTTTTTGGACTCCACTTTACATCCACATTTACTTGTTTTTGGACTCCGCTTTACATCCACATTTACTTGTTTTTGGACTCTGATTTACATCCACATTTATCTCTGTTTTTGGATTCCTCTTTACATCCACATTTACCTGTTTTTGGACTCCTATTTACATCCATATTTACCTGTTTTTGGACTCCTATTTACATCCACATTTACCTGTTTTTGGACTCCTCGTTACATCCACATTTACCTGTTTTTGGTCTCCTATTTACATCCACATTTATCTCTGTTTTTGGACTCCTCTTTACATCCACATTTAGCACTGTTTTTGGACTCCTCTTTACATCCACATTTACTTGTTTTTGGACTCTGATTTACATCCACATTTATCTCTGTTTTTGGACTCCTTTTTACATCCACATTTATCTCTGTTTTTTGACTCCTCTTTACATCCACATTTAGCACTGTTTTTGGACTCCTCTTTACATCTACATTTACCTCTGTTTTTGGGCTCCTAGTTACATCCACATTTATCTCTGTTTTTGGACTCCTTTACGTCCACATTTACCTGTTTTTGGACTCCTATTTACATCCACATTTATCTCTGTTTTTGGACTCCTCTTTACATCCACATTTACCTGTTTTTGGACTCCTATTTACATCCATATTTACCTGTTTTTGGACTCCTATTTACATCCACATTTACCTGTTTTTGGTCTCCTATTTACATCCACATTTACCTGTTTTTGGACTCTTATTTACATCCACATTTACCTGTTTTTGGACTCCTCGTTACATCCACATTTACCTGTTTTTGGACTCTTATTTACATCCACATTTACCTGTTTTTGGACTCCACTTTACATCCACATTTACTTGTTTTTGGACTCTGATTTACATCCACATTTATCTCTGTTTTTGGACTCCTCTTTACATCCACATTTACTTGTTTTTGGACTCCTCTTTACATCCACATTTACCTCTGTTTTTGGACTCTGATTTACATCCACATTTACCACTGTTTTTGGACTCCTCTTCACATCCACATTTACCTGTTTTTAGACTCCTAGTTACATCCACATTTATCTCTGTTTTTGGACTCCTTTTTACATCCAAATTTATCTCTGTTTTTGGACTCCTCTTTACATCCACATTTACCACTGTTTTTGGACTCCTCTTTACATCTACATTTACCTCTGTTTTGGGGCTCCTAGTTACATCCACATTTATCTCTGTTTTTGGACTCCTATTTACATCCACATTTACCTGTTTTTGGTCTCCTATTTACATCCACATTTACCTGTTTTTGGACTCCTATTTACATCCACATTTACCTGTTTTTGGTCTCCTATTTATATCAACATTTACCCTTTTTTTGGAATCCTATTTACATCCACATTTACCTCTGTTTTTGGACTCCTATTTACATCCATATTTACCTGTTTTTGGACTCCTATTTACATCCACATTTACCTGTTTTTGGTCTCCTATTTACATCCACATTTACCTGTTTTTGGACTCCTCTTTACATCCACATTTACCTGTTTTTGGACTCTGATTTACATCCACATTTATCTCTGTTTTTGGACTCCTCTTTACATCCACATTTACCTCTGTTTTTGTACTCTGATTTACATCCACATTTATCTCTGTTTTTGGACTCCGCTTTACATCCACATTTACTTGTTTTTGGACTCTGATTTACATCCACATTTATCTCTGTTTTTCGACTCCTCTTTACATCCACATTTACTTGTTTTTGGACTCCCCTTTACATCCACATTTACCTCTGTTTTTGGACTCCTCTTTACATCCACATTTACCTGTTTTTGGACTCTGATTTACATCCACATTTATCTCTGTTTTTGGACTCCTCTTTACATCCACATTTACCTCTGTTTTTGGACTCTGATTTACATCCACATTTATCTCTGTTTTTGGACTCCGCTTTACATCCACATTTACTTGTTTTTGGACTCTGATTTACATCCACATTTACCTGTTTTTGGACTCCTATTTACATCCATATTTACCTGTTTTTGGACTCCTATTTACGTCCACATTTACCTGTTTTTGGTCTCCTATTTACATCCACATTTACCTGTTTTTGGACTCTGATTTACATCCACATTTATCTCTGTTTTTGGACTCCTCTTTACATCCACATTTACCTCTGTTTTTGGACTCTGATTTACATCCACATTTATCTCTGTTTTTGGACTCCGCTTTACATCCACATTTACTTGTTTTTGGACTCTGATTTACATCCACATTTATCTCTGTTTTTGGACTCTGCTTTACATCCACATTTACTTGTTTTTGGACTCTGATTTACATCCACATTTACTTGTTTTTGGACTCCTCTTTACATCCACATTTACCTCTGTTTTTGGACTCCTCTTTACATCCACATTTACCTGTTTTTGGACTCTGATTTACATCCACATTTATCTCTGTTTTTGGACTCCTCTTTACATCCACATTTACTTGTTTTTGGACTCCTCTTTACATCCACATTTACCTCTGTTTTTGGACTCCTCTTTACATCCACATTTACCTGTTTTTGGACTCTGATTTACATCCACATTTATCTCTGTTTTTGGACTCCGCTTTACATCCACATTTACTTGTTTTTGGACTCTGATTTACATCCACATTTATCTCTGTTTTTGGACTCCTCTTTACATCCACATTTACCTGTTTTTGGACTCCTATTTACATCCATATTTACCTGTTTTTGGACTCCTATTTACATCCACATTTACCTGTTTTTGGTCTCCTATTTACATCCACATTTACCTGTTTTTGGACTCTTATTTACATCCACATTTACCTGTTTTTGGACTCCTCGTTACATCCACATTTACCTGTTTTTGGTCTCCTATTTACATCCACATTTACCTGTTTTTGGACTCTTATTTACATCCACATTTACCTGTTTTTGGACTCCTATTTACATCCACATTTACCTGTTTTTGGTCTCCTATTTACATCCACATTTACCTGTTTTTGGACTCTTATTTACATCCACATTTACCTGTTTTTGGACTCCACTTTACATCCACATTTACTTGTTTTTGGACTCTGATTTACATCCACATTTATCTCTGTTTTTGGACTCTTCTTTACATCCACATTTATCTCTGTTTTTGGACTCCTAGTTACATCCACATTTATCTCTGTTTTTGGACTCCTCTTTACATCCACATTTACCTGTTTTTGGACTCCTATTTACATCCACATTTACCTGTTTTTGGACTCCTCTTTGCATCCACATTTACCTGTTTTTGGACTCTGATTTACATCCACATTTATCTCTGTTTTTGGACTCCTCTTTTCATCCACATTTACCTCTGTTTTTGGACTCTGATTTACATCCACATTTATCTCTGTTTTTGGACTCCTCTTTACATCCACATTTACCTCTGTTTTTGGACTCTGATTTACATCCACATTTATCTCTGTTTTTGGACTCCGATTTACATCCACATTTACTTGTTTTTGGACTCTGATTTACATCCACATTTATCTCTGTTTTTGGACTCCTCTTTACATCCACATTTACATGTTTTTGGACTCCTATTTACATCCATATTTACCTGTTTTTGGACTCCTATTTACATCCACATTTACCTGTTTTTGGTCTCCTATTTACATCCACATTTACCTGTTTTTGGACTCCTATTTACATCCACATTTACCTGTTTTTGGACTCTGATTTACATCCACATTTATCTCTGTTTTTGGACTCCTATTTACATCCATATTTACCTGTTTTTGCACTCCTATTTACATCCACATTTACCTGTTTTTGGTCTCCTATTTACATCCACATTTACCTGTTTTTGGACTCCTATTTACATCCACATTTACCCGATTTTGGACTCCTCTTTACATCCACATTTACCTGTTTTTGGACTCTGATTTACATCAACATTTATCTCTGTTTTTGGACTCCTCCTTACATGCACATTTATCTCTGTTTTTGGACTCCACTTTACATCCACATTTACTTGTTTTTGGACTCTGATTTACTTCCACATTCATCTCTGTTTTTGGACTCCTCTTTACATCCACATTTACTTGTTTTTGGACTCCTCTTTACATCCACATTTACCTCTGTTTTTGGACTCTGATTTACATCCACATTTACTTGTTTTTGGACTCCTATTTACATCCACATTTATCTCTGTTTTTGGACTCCTCTTTACATCCACATTTACTTGTTTTTGGACTCATATTTACATCCATATTTACCTGTTTTTGGACTCTGATTTACATCCACATTTATCTCTGTTTTTGGACTCCTAGTTACATCCACATTTATCTCTGTTTTTGGACTCCGAGATACTTCCACATTTATCTCTGTTTTTGGACTCCTCTTTACATCCACATTTATCTCTGTTTTTGGACTCTGATTTACATCCACATTTATCTCTGTTTTTGGACTCCGCTTTACATCCACATTTACCTCTGTTTTTGGACTCTGATTTACATCCACATTTACTTGTTTTTGGACTCCTATTTACATCCACATTTACCTCTGTTTTTGGACTCCTCTTTCCATCCACATTTACTTGTTTTTGAACCCCTCTTTACATCCACATTTACCTGTTTTTGGACTCGTCTTTACATCCACATTTACCTCTGTTTTTGGACTCCTCTTTACACCCACAGTTACCACTGTTTTGGACTCCTCTTTACATCCACATTTACTTGTTTTTGAGCCCCTCTTTACATCCACATTTACCTGTTTTTGGACTCCTCTTTACATCCACATTTACCTCTGTTTTGGACTCCTCTTTACACCCACAGTTACCACTGTTTTGGACTCAAGTGAGCCCGCTCTGTTTCGTGCACTGTGGCCCATATTTAGTTAGTTATCTATTTTGTTACTGATATGAGTTTAATAAAGAAAGAGGTCAAGTAAGATTTCAGACATTTAATTTCATACAACAGATGATCCTCAGATGTTACTGCAAATCCAAGAACGTCTAACATTTCCATGAAGATATACCTGGAGGTCTGCATTGTAATCGGTGCATGCCTTCCATCACGTCCCTATTAAAATGTACTTGTATCATGTGACCTTTTGGCTTTCTCTTCTCTGCAAGGGTATCTCTATTCTAGACTGTGAAAATTCCAGGCCTTTTTAACAAAAAATTTCTGAAGGAGCGAGGCTCATGGAAGAGCAAGGTGAAATCGACAGTGGGGCTGGCGTACAATTTCTTGAAATTCTAGGCCTCAGCTTCAGCCTTTCCAGAGCCGACCGCATAGGAAAGCTGGACTCCAAAGTGAGCCGCAGGCTTGAATCCTCCATCAATCTAACTCTTTCCTCTGAAAATCCAATCTACCCACAGTCTACCATGACTTTGTCTGTAGCTCAATGGATTACTGCTCTCCACTATGGGCTGGTGCCCCATCACGTCTGTCTCTCCTGGAGTCTGCAAGGCTAAATTGGTCGTGCGAGTAGTGTGGCGACACTCACGCACAACCGGCAGGGGATAAACGAACAGCAAATGAAGAGTGGCACGGAGAAGGGGAGGAACCAGTGAAATCAGCAGAGAGCTGGTTTAGGATTGGTTAGTGGGGGTAATAAAAATCATGGGTCAGGATGGGAGATGACATGAGGTGGTGTTGCATTGCTTGCTGGAAGCGTGAGATGGGCCAACCTCTGGAAGGCGGTTACATATAGACGGGAGAAATGAGGTATGAAAGAGGTAAGGTGTGCAGTCAGCGTGGACTCTGGAAGTTTAATGAGGAGGGGATTACTGGAAGAACGTGCGCATGATGGAGTTTCTGGGAAGACAGAGGGCGCAGGGAGCAATGTCGGAGAATAGACGGTAGGAAAAAGAGAGACCACCGACCCGCATGCGATGTGAAAGCAACAGACCTGGTGCTTCGGCCTATTCCATTCCCCCATTTACGAGTGACCCTTGCCAGAGGAGAGTATTTCTTTTTTTTTCTTCTTTTTTTTGTATACTGAATCGAGGCTCGTGAAAGAGCTGGCATTTATTTCACAAACAAATCAACCAGACAAACAAAATATATAAAAAGAGGGAGCGGAAGACAAGATGGGGAGAGAAGGGGAGACACACAAACACAACATTTGAGAGCAGGGAGATGTGTGGGAGGGAGAGGGCTTGGGGGGAGGAGGCGTGGGAAGGGGGGGGGGGAGGTGGGAGAAGTATAAAACACAAGGACACCAAGGACTTCCAGGACAGAAGTTGGTATTTCAAAAAAGTGGATTTGGGGTGAAATTAGCAGGCGTAGAAAAGATCAAGGTTTTGGATGGGGGAAGATAAGAGATGGTGGTGAACAGCTGTTTTAAAGACCTGGAGGGTGGAGTGGGATTGAAGAGAGTGAGGGAGTGTGTTCCAGAGGCGGGAGAAAAGAGGAATGAAGGAGTGAAGGTGAGCAGAGAGTCTTGATTTTGGCAGTTTAACCATAAGAGGGTTGCAGGCAGATCTTGTGCGACCTGTAGGCATATTTGGGGGACAGAGCCCAGAGAGAGCTGGGGGGGCAAGGGCAGAGAGGAGTCGGTAGAAGACGGAAAGACCACCTACCTGCCTGCGGTGAGTGAGTGAAAGGCCCATGGAGTTAGCTTCATCGCGGGAGATTCCAATGATTCTGAACGTTTTGGTTTCAACAGCGCGAAGGCGAGCTAGGTGTGAGGCAGGAGCACCAGCCCAGAGGGGAGAGCAGTATTCCATTGAGCTGCGGATGAAAGCCTTGTATGTGGTGAGGAGCTCAGGTGTGCCAAGGAAGGACTTCGCACGACGGAGGATGCCCAGTCGGCGACTGGCTTTGGAGGCCAGATTTGAAATGTGGTTTTCCCAGGAAAGATCATGGCAGATAGTGAGACCCAAAAGCTTGAGTGACAGAGCTTCTTGGAGAGGATTATTCAGAAAGTGGATGGGAGGGTTGTCCAGTCGGTCTGAGGTCTGAGTTCTGATTTGAGGCCGTTTGCTACTTGGTAAAAAAAACAAACATTTTTGACAAGTATGTTGATCACTCCTATTTGTGTTTGTTTATCTGTCCGCTCACTTATATTTGCGTACAGGTCACAATTTTAAACCGATCTTCACAAAACTTCACCAAATGGCAGAGTTCGTGGTCCGACAAAATCCTTTATATTTTTGAGGTCAAAAGGTCAACATAGGCCAAAGGTCAACCACTTTTTTCAAATTTCTAAAATCCTAAATTTTCATCCGATTGACTTGAAATTTGAATAGGACTTTCATATCAACTAATTGAATTCAACCACCAACTATTTTGGAGATCAGCGTAGGCCAAAAGGTCAACATAGACCAAAGTTCAACCACTTTTTTCCAAATCTCTTAAATCCTCAATTTTCATCCGATTGACTTGAAATGTGAATAGGATTTGCATATCAGCGAACTGAAACCAACCACCAATTATTTTGAAGTTAACATAGGTCATAAGTTCAACATAGGCCAAAAGGTCAACATAGGGAAAATTTCTAAAATTGTCAATTTTCATCCGATTAACTTAAACTTTGAAGACGATTTGCATATCAGGTCACTGAATCCAACCACTAATTATTTGTGAGGTCAAAAGGATGCTCTACTGAGTGCCATTCCACTTTGTTCTGTTTTGCCAAGTGTCGCTCTATGAGTGATTTTTCATTTGTCTGTCTGTCCGCACAGAATGTGAGTATACTTTTCTCTGCAACCGTTGGTCTGTAATTGCCAAGAATTTTTCACCATAGTAGCACCTCCTCCTGTAGCTTTTTTATTAATAATTATGACGTCATAGGTCACGTGCTATGGGCGCCATCTTGGAAAACCGAAAAACTTTGCACCTCCATATCTCCGAAAGTGCCTCACGGAAAAAAATCGAAACATGGCTCCTTGTCAAGTACTACCATGGGGAACAACATATTCATGATGATATCATTGGTGCCTTCATTATGACATCATAATTCGACAAGTAGAACGCTTGATCCGATCAGTTTGAAATTTATTGAGCATGATCGATACAAAAATTGTATGGAATAATTAAATTGATGACGTCATCGGTCACGTGGTTCAGCAGCAATATTGGATTGAACATAAATCGATGTCGTCAATAAATCACACAAATACAGCAGATAATAAACACACAAACACATCCTGGCGAGGATCTGTTTCTTGTTGACGTTTTGCGGATGGAAACCGATGAGGGGCATTCAGAACGCACGGTTTTTTTTTTTTGGGTTTTTTTTTTTGTATACAAGATCGAGGCTCGTGAAAGAGCTAACATTAATCACACAAAAAGTCAAACCGACACACAAAACACAAAAAACAAGGGGAGTGGCAGACAGGATGGGGAGAGAGGGGGAAGGACACAAACACAACATTTGAGAGCAGGGACATCGGGAGGACTTGGGGGGAGGTGGGAGAGGTATAAAACATATGAACACTGCAAGGACTATGGGGTGAATTAGCGGGGGTAGAAAAGATCAAAGTTTTGGATGGGGGAGGATAAGAGATGGTGGTGAACAGCTGTTTTAAAGAAATGAAGGGAAGGACTGGGATTGAAGGGAGTGGGGGAGTTTGTTCCAGAGGCGGGAGAAAAGAGGAATGAAAGAGTGAAGGTGAGCAGAGAGTCTTGATTTTGGCAGTTTAACCATAAGAGGGTTGCATGCAGATCTTGTGCGACCTGAAGGAATATTGGGGGGGACAGAGCACTGAGAGAGCTGGGGGAGCAAGGCCGGAGAGGAGTCGGTAGAAGACAGAAAGACCACCAACCTGCCTGCGGTGAGTGAGTGAAAGGCCCTCGGAGTTAACTTCATCGCGGGAGATTCCAATGATTCTGAAAGCTTTGGCCTCAACAGCGTGAAGCCGAGATAGGTGTGAGGCAGGAGCACCAGCCCAGAGGGGGGAACAGTATTCCATTGAGCTGTGGATGAAAGCCTTGTACGTGGTGAGGAGCTCAGGTGTGCCAAGGAAGGACTTCGCACGACGGAGGATGCCCAGTCGGCGACTGGCTTTGGAGGCCAGCTTGGAAATGTGGTTTTCCCAAGAAAGATCATGGCAGATAGTGAGACCCAAAAGCTTGAGCGACAGAACTTCTTGGAGAGGATTGTTGAGAAAGTAGATGGGAGGGTTGTCCAGTCGATCCTTTCGGAGAGACGAAGTGAGAGTGTGAGATTTGTCAGGATTGAAAGACATGTTCCACTTGTTTGCCCAGTCTGTGATTTTGTCCAGGTCTGCAGAGAGCGAGGAGGCTGCAGACTGCCGATCTGAGGGAAGAGGAATGGAGCGACAGAGAGTGGAGTCATCAGCAAAGAGATAGAGAGGATTTTCCAGAGAGTCGGAGAGATCATTGATGAAGACCAGAAAAAGCACAGGGCCCAGAACACTGCCTTGGGGAACTCCAGCCTGAACAAGAAGGGGAGATGAGAGAAACCCATTCAGGGCCACACGTTGCCTACGACTAGAGAGGAAGTCCGCAAGCCATGAGTGGAGATTTTCATGGATACCATAGGAGGAGAGTTTGGTGAGTGCATAATTTTGGATGTGCATAAGATACAGTAGTCAAAGAAATACCAAGTTTTTATTTTTCACTATATGTTTTACATCAATAATATATTTTTTATCACTATAGTTATACATACAGTACATATAATGAAAAAAGAACCTCTAAAATCCTTGGAGTTTACTGGGTAATTTATTCTTACAACTTGTATAACTTCCCACTTGTGGTTTACCTGTTTCTTGTGGTTTACCTGTTTCTTGTGGTAGTCGGGGTTATCGTTACAATCCACATCCTAACTGTCACCAATTAAATCGTTTCACAACAGCTGCATTTCCTTCCAACTGCCTTGTAGCGTTTACTCTGCAGACGTCACAAAGATGGAACCGTGCCAGAAAAGAGGCGCAGAGGGAGCAGTCAGTATGCCAGGCACACATGTGGCCTTGTTGCATTTTCGTTTGTGCTCTTTCTGCTTGTTGATGAACTTCACTAGTAGTTAAACAAACACCTTTTGATCTGGCATTTGATGGAAGCGTTTCTGCATCACTTGTTTTGCCTCTATTAACATAAGGAGGTTTTGCGCTTCCCTGATACTCTCATCGGTAGCAAACCTTTGTTCAGTCACTGCATCGTCAATGAACCTGGGTTTATTTCATTATTAACATTGCTGCTTTCACGATCTTTTTCCCACCACTTTTTATTGATGGATAGAGGTACGTTAATCAATGAAATGTTGCATTAAATTATCCTTTTGGGGTATGATTGTTACCAGACAGGCATTGGGCAGCAGAATCATCTGGAGGCGGAGCAGGTTAAAGGTGGAGGTGGAGCGGATTGGAGGTGTATGTGGATATGGAGTGGGTTGGAGACAGTGGTAGACGGATGTAGAGGTGGGGTGTGCTGGACATGGATGTGGAATGGATAGGATGTGGAGATCGAGCAGGGTGGATCTAGATATCGAGCAGGGTGGATGTGGAGGTGGGGTGTGCTGGATGTGGATGTGGAGATGGAGTAGGGTGGAGGTGGAGGTGAGGTGTGCTGAATGTGGATGTGGAGATGGAGCAGGGTGGAGGTGGAGGTGGGGTGTGCTGGATGTGGATGTGGAGATGGAGCAGGGTGGAGGTGGAGGTGGGGTGTGCTGGATGTGGATGTGAATATAGAGATGGAACGGGTTGGATGTGCAGGTGGAGATGGAGCAGGTTGGAGATGGAGCAGGTTGGAGATGGAGGTGGTGTATTGGATGTAGAGGTGCAGTGTGGTGGAGATGGAGCAGTTTGGAGATGGAGGTGAAGTGTGTTGGATATAGAGGTGCATTGTGGTGGAACTGAAGCTGGAGCAGGTTGGAGATGGAGGTGCAGTGTGTTGGATATAGAGGTGCATTGTGGTGGAACTGGAGCTGGAGCAGGTTGGAGATGGAGGTGCAGTGTGGTAGAGTTGCAAATGAAGCAGGTTGGAGGTGAAGTGTGTTGGATGTAGAGGTGCATTGTGGTGGAGCTGGAGCTGGAGCAGGTTGGAGATGGAGGTGCAGTGTGGTAGAGTTGCAAATGAAGCAGGTTGGAGGTGAAGTGTGTTGGATGTAGCAGTGCCGTGGGGTGGAGGTGGAGATGGAGCAGGTTTTTTTATTTTTATTTTTTCCATACAAAATTTGTGCTCATGGAAAATTTAGAACACAGAACAGACCAGGACGTAACAGAAGAAGGAGAACATTGCGAAAAGATGGGAAATACACCAACCACAGATCGAGGGACAATAGGTGCGTGGACAAACTGGGTATAAGCTGAAGCACAGCAAGAGGAGGAAGAGAAAATTGGGGACGAATTAGAAATCAAACAAATAATGAAAACATTGTGTGGGGAAGAGGAGTGTAAAAACATTGTGTGGAAGCATTGTGTGGAATAATCTCGTGTGCCCAATTCATCTCGGAATTTCCCTATCGTACCTGAGCATACCCAATGAGTATTGGACCCTGAAATGATAGAGACAGTTCTATCTGGCCTAGACCCTGCGTTCAAGGTGGTTGGCTTAAGATCATAGGGTCTTCAGGTTGAGGCCCTGTCGTTCCGTTGAAATAACACCGTAACATGCAGGTGGGTTGACTTAACCTGTCATCCTTCCGAGGTCCACAAAATGAGTAGCAGCTTACCATTCCAGTATCCTGCATCGGAGTGGCGATCCATCCAGATTTGTGCCCAATGGCCAAATGAAACTGCCTCGGCAATCCTATGCACTTCACAGCGTGAAAGGAATGGTTATTATTATTATTATGGTTTGACCCTGCTTTCGCCGATGGGCTCAAATGACATCAGTGCCCATGTGTCTCAAATCCTGCTCATCCTCAATATTAAACAAGAGGGTAGAACCGTCTTCCTGAACATATCTCAGAGATTCATTGCAGTCTGGCATCCTGCTTTGCTTGCCAAGCTCTCTACCTGTGGCACAGAAACCCACCTTCATTCCTGACTTCCTCTACTCACACAGTTAACGTGTTGCAATCAATGGAACCCTCTCATCCCCTTGCACAGTGGAGGCTGGCATTCCTCAAGGGAGCATTTTGGGCCCCGTCTTCTTCCTCATCGATATACATGAGCTTGATGATGGTCTGGAGACCCCCTCTCTTCCTTTTTGCCAATGACTTCATATCGTGTCATGCAGTACCCCATTCCTGTGCTCGGTAGACAGCAGCTGCCTGCCTCTCTGTCTCTGTCTCTGTGTGTCTCTGTGTGTCTCTCTGTGTGTCTCTCTTTCTGTCGCCCCCTGCCGGCTGTTGCGTTTTGGGTGTGGCGTCATGGCGGCTGTGAGCCACTGCTCTGTGTTGTGGTGAGTCCTTTGTGTGTTTTTTCTCCTCTCCTGCCCTTCCCCTCCCTCTGCTTTTCCATCCTGTGTGCTTTGGCGTTTTGGAGAGAGAACGAGAGAGAGAGAGAATGAGAGAGAGAGAGAACGAGAGAGAGAGAGAACGAGAGAGAGAACGAGAGAACACGAGAGAGAGAACGAGAGAGAGAACGAGAGAGAGAACGAGAGAACACGAGAGAGAACACGAGAGAGAACGAGAGAACGAGAGAACGGTCCGGTGTTGAGAGGGTCCTAAGCCGGCGGTCTGGTATGGCCGCCGGGGGGAAGTCTTTTCTTCACTTTGTGGCTGTGTTTAATGGCTTTAGGCTATAGGAGTAGAGCTGATCTGTTTGTTGGTGTTCGACAAACAGTGGGTTTTCTCGGTTCTTGGCTACGAACTTTTCTTTGGTCGAGTTAGAATGGCGGGCGAACGTTTCCGCATTGATACGTACGAATCGCTAACTCGTAAACACGGGCTAGCTTGTGTTCCTCCCAACGAGGTGGAAATTAACGACGTGCTTTCCGCCATTGTAAACATCGTCGGTGCACACAGTATTCGCGCTGCCTCTCGTATGAATAGGAAATTCGTCGTGTTTTTGTCCGAGGAGCACATGGTAGCGAGTGTAGTCGAGCAAGGCTTGTTCATTGAGCCGAACACGTTCCTCTCTGTGTTCGCTTTACAAGCCCCGACGGTAAAGATTAACATCAGTAATATTGTAGCGGCTGCCGCTGAGTTTTCACAATCGCCTTGCACCTATCAAGGACGCGGAGCGATCACCATGCCGGGCTCGTCCAGGACGCCCAGGCTCGCCCTCAACTTGCCAGGCCGCAGCCAGGACGCTGGGCCACGCCCCCTGGCGCCGGGCCTGGGCAAACCCCCTGGCGGAATAGATATATATTGCTGACTGATAAACGGTTTTTCAGAGTGCCTGAGTGTTTGATTTCATTAAAGCAACTCAGATGAATTCTAGCTTTTTGTCGCGTCCATTCTTCCGATCGACGTGGGAGCCCCGGCTCCTTCATTGGTGACCTATCGACATGGACACGGCAGTCGCCCTTAAACTGCCTACCTTCTGGGAGGCTCACGCGGCGGTTTGGTTCGCACAGGCGGAGTCCCTGTTCGCCCTGCGAGGCATCACGGCCGACGACACCCGCTTCCACCATGTGGTAGCTGCGCTCGGGTCGGTTACCGCGGCCCGCGCCCTGAGCCTCCTCGAAAGCCCGCCAGCCGCTGACAAATACGGCGCGATTAAGAAGCTGCTCCTCGATGCTTTCGCCCTCCCATCGGCGGAACGCGCACGGCGCCTGCTCGATCTGCCTGAGCTCGGCGACACGCGCCCTTCCGAGCGCATGGACTACATGCTTTCACTGCTCGGCGAGCACTCTCCGGCATTCCTGTTCCGGGAGCTGTTCTTCCGTCAGCTGCCTAACCCGGTACGCCTCGCCCTGGCAAGCACGACGATCACAGATCCCCGGGCCCTTGCCAGAGAAGCCGACAAGATCTCCGCCGCAGGACAGCGCATCGTAGCGGCGACATGGGACCCACCGCCGTCCGACGCAACACCCAGGGCGCCCGAGCACCCGGCACGGTCGACGGCCGAACTGCCGACGCCATTGGCGGCCGCTCTACCGAGCCGACCACCTCCGGCACGACGACCGAGGCCTCCACCTGACCAAGCGTGGTGTTACTATCATGCCAGGTTCGGACAGAAGGCCCGGACATGCCGACCCCCGTGCACCTTCGGCAGGCCGGGAAACGGCCGGGCCGGCGTTCATTACCAGCCATGAGCGCCGGCCACACGGGCAACTTACTGTTCATCACGGATAAAGCGTCCGGACGGCGCTTCCTGTGCGACACCGGCGCCCAACTGAGCGTCATACCCGCCTCTGACCAGGACAGGCAATCCGCGGTTTGCGGCCCCTCCTTAGTTGCGGCCAACGGATCGACTATCCGCACCTTCGGCCCGCGCAACGTCACCCTCTGCTTCGGCGGCCAACGCTTTGCTTGGACGTTTGTAACCGCCAACGTGCCCGTGGCTCTGCTAGGCGCCGACTTCCTCTGCGCACACGGACTGCTGGTGGACGTCCAACGGCGTCGTTTAATCAACGCTGAAACCTTCAGCTCCCTGGTATGCACATTGAGCAGCTCCGCGCCGACCGAGCTGGCATGCGCCGTCCCGGCGGCGAACGAGTTTGCTCGCCTGCTCACGGAGTTCCCGGCCCTCACGCGGCCGACGTTTTCGGCCGTCGCAGTACGGCATGGGATCGAGCACCACATACCAACCACGGGCCCGCCGGTCTACGCCAGGGCCCGCCGCCTCGACCCAGCCAAGCTCGCCGTAGCGAAGGCCGAATTCGACGCGTTGGAGCACCTCGGCATCGTGCGGCGCTCCGATAGCGCGTGGGCCTCGCCACTGCACATCGTGCCAAAGCCGGGGGGTGGATGGCGCCCGTGTGGCGACTACCGCCGTCTCAATGACGCTACCACCCCCGACAGGTACCCGATCCCGCATATCCAAGACTTCTCCGCCCGTCTGGCGGGACGGGTCATTTTTTCGAAAATTGACCTCATACGGGGATATCACCAGGTACCTGTCAGGGCGGCCGACGTCCCTAAAACGGCAGTCATCACGCCGTTTGGCTTATTCGAATTCTTGCGGATGCCGTTTGGTCTCAAGAACGCGGCTCAGGCGTTCCAGCGCTTGATGGACGGCGTGCTGCGTGACCTGCCGTTCCTTTTCGTTTACCTGGACGACATCCTCGTCGCCAGCACGTCCCGGGCCGAGCACCTCCTCCACCTCCGGACACTGTTCGAGCGCCTCAGCGAGCACGGCCTCATCGTCAACCCGGCCAAATGCCACTTCGGCACGACGGCCGTTGATTTTTTGGGCCATCACATCACCAAGAACGGGGCCGTGCCGCTGCCAACCAAGGTCGAGGCCATCACCACGTTCCCGCGTCCCCGCACCATAAAGGCCCTGCAGGAATTCCTGGGAATGGTGAATTTTTATCACCGCTTCGTGCCCCGCGCTGCTCAGCTTATGCGGCCCCTCTACGAAGCCCTCCGGGGCATGCCGGCCAAGCACGACATCGCCTGGTCCGCAGCAATGGATGCGGCCTTCCAAGGCTCAAAGCGGGCCCTCGCCGACGCAACACTGCTCGCTCACCCGGTGCTCAACGCTCCCATCGCCCTCACCACGGATGCCTCCGACTACGCGGTGGGCGCCGTACATGAGCAATGGGTGAACGGGGTTTGGCAGCCACTCGCTTTTTTCAGCCGGCAGCTCCGGCCGAACGAGCTCAAATACAGCACGTTTGACCGGGAGCTCCTCGGTCTACACCTGGCCGTCCGCCATTTCCGCCACCTCCTGGAGGGCCGACCTTTCACGGCGTTCGTCGACCACAAGCCGTTGGTTTACGCCATGGCCAAGGTCACGGAGCCATGGTCGGCCCGCCAACAGCGCCACCTCTCCGCCGTGTCGGAGTTTACCACGGACATCCGGCACGTCGCCGGCAAAAACAACGCCGTGGCCGACTGTCTTTCCCGGGCCAGCGCGAACGCGGTCCACCTGGGCGTGGATTTTGCGCTTATGGCGGCGGACCAAACCACCGACACCACGGTGCAAGCCCTCCGGGCGGCGGACACGGGCCTCCGCCTGGCCGACATCCCCTGCGCGGACACTGTCCTGCTCTGCGACGTCTCCCAAGGCCAGCCTCGCCCCATCGTGCCCGTCGCCTGGCAACGCTGCATCTTCGCCTCCCTCCACGGCCTTTCCCACCCGGGCCGGAAAGCTTCCCAGAAGCTGGTGTCGGCGCGTTTCGTCTGGCACGGCCTTCGTCGGGACGTCCGCGATTGGACCAGCGCCTGCACGGCCTGCCAACGGGCCAAGGTCCACCGACACACCCAGGCCCCGCTGGCACCTTTCACCGTGCCCGAACGACGTTTCGACCACGTCAACGTGGATCTGGTGGGCCCCCTCCCCCCGTCACGGGGGTTCACACACCTGCTCACCATGGTGGACAGGACCACCAGGTGGCCGGAGGCCGTTCCCCTCGTCTCCACCACCACCGCCGACGTGGCGCAGGCTTTCATCGCCACCTGGGTCGCCCGCTTCGGCGCACCGGCGGACATCTCGTCAGACCGCGGTCCACAGTTCACCTCCGAGCTGTGGGGCGCGGTCGCCCGCAACCTGGGGATCAAGCTCCACCGTACTACGGCCTACCACCCCCAAGCAAACGGGTTGTGCGAGCGATTCCACCGCTCCATGAAGGCCGCGCTCATGGCCGGCCTTCAAGACGTCGGGTGGGCCGACCGGCTGCCGTGGGTCCTTTTGGGCCTTCGCACGGCCCCCAAGGAGGACCTCCAGGCATCCACCGCCGAGCTTGTCTATGGCCAGGTGCTACGCGTCCCGGGCGAATTTGTGCCCGACGCTACCAGTCCCTGGTCCGCAGCTCACCAGCGCTCGGACCTCCAGGAGGCCGCCCGACGGTTTGCCCCCGTGCCAACATCCCACCACGGTGACCCCCAGTCCTACGTCCCCCCAGCACTCCGCACAGCGGAGTATGTTTTTGTGCGTCACGACGCACATCGGTGGCCACTCCAGCCGCCGTACGACGGGCCCTTCCGGGTGCTGCGACGGGACGACAAGTCGTTCGTCATCGACATCGGCGGCAGGTCGGACCGGATTGCTGTGGACCGCCTCAAGCCGGCGCACGTGGACGTCGACCACCCACCACGGGTGGCCCTTCCGCCGCGGCGAGGCCGTCCCCCGTCCACGGTGCCCCCCACTCGACCGCCCACCACCTCACCGGACCCCCTCCCACGACCCGCCAGGGGTCGCTTCGGCCGGGTCATCAGGACCCCCCTCAAATTGACCCTGCCGGTGCAAGTCGATTCTGGGGGGACGTGTGTAGCGGCTGGCGCTGAGTTTTCACAATCGCCTTGCACCTATCAAGGACGCGGAGCGATCACCATGCCGGGCTCGTCCAGGACGCCCAGGCTCGCCCTCAACTTGCCAGGCCGCAGCCAGGACGCTGGGCCACGCCCCCTGGCGCCGGGCCTGGGCAAACCCCCTGGCGGAATAGATATATATTGCTGACTGATAAACGGTTTTTCAGAGTGCCTGAGTGTTTGATTTCATTAAAGCAACTCAGATGAATTCTAGCTTTTTGTCGCGTCCATTCTTCCGATCGACGTGGGAGCCCCGGCTCCTTCAATATCCCGCCATTTATTAGAAATGAGGATTTACGTGAACAATTAAGCAAGTTCGGTAAGGTCGTATCGAGGATTTCGATGGTGCCGATGCGAAACGTTTGCGATCGATTCAAACATGTCATGTCCTTTAAGAGGGTGGTGTACATGATACTGCCTGCACATGTAAAAACGCTCAATGTCGGGTTGAGTGTGAAAATCAACGGCTTTGAATACAAAATGTATGCCTCCTCGGAGGCTATGACGTGTTTCGAGTGTGGGGCTTACGGGCATGTGAGGAGTGCCTGCCACAGTGCGGTTACCGCAGGAAAGCGGAGGATTGGTGAGGAGCGACTCCTCTTCACCGCACACTGAAGGGAAGGAAGGAGCCAGGAGGTGGCTCGACTTCGAGTCGAGTGTGTAAGTCAAGTGACCCACCCATCCCACCTACGAAGCGCCAGACCCGACCACCCCGACCGGGGGGGAAGTGATAGATTTAGAACGTGAGGTGACTAACCCCCCCCCCCTCCCCTAACCTAGGGTGGGATTCTGGGAATGAAAGTGGTTGAACCCTCTCCCATTTCGTCCACTGTACACGACAGTGCGGACGATATCATGAAAGTATCGGTAGCGGACACCAGGAAAAAAGGTCAGAAGCGTTCAAGTGATGAATCCTGTGATTCCAAAGAAAAACAAAATAAGTTTCAGATTGTGTGAGGCTCGCAGGACCTCCAGGGTGAGGCCTACACCGGAAACTCCTTGGCGGTACCGGAAGTGTGTGTACGTGAGGAAGATTCGCTTGCACGGTTGCACCACTTGCCGAGATTGAGCATGACCAGAAAATAGTCGATCCTCTCAAGATGTGGTAAGTCCTTGTCCTGATAACCAAACTCCCTCAGACGAGTTAGCAGCTGGATCAGCTAGTGAGGAAAAAATAGATAAAGGGGAAAGTCCTTACGACTGTGAGGATAACGTTAACCCTTCCCTGGCAGATAAAAATGTAAGGGATGATGAGGTGGGGGACATACCTATAGCCACAGAGGATATGGTAAATTTGGAAGGGTCTGCAAAGAGTGCGGAGGTCCTTGACCCTGTAGGATTGCTGTTTCCAAAACTAAGTGTTCAGCAAATAGGAGGAAAAGGTGCAGATCAAGACGAAGCACTTGATTCTGATGAAACCTCTTCTACTCCACTCTTTAGTGCTTTAAGTGCTCAAGAGAGTGAGGCGTGTGATGACAACACCATCACCATGGTTCCTCAAGAAAATGTTATCAAGTTCCTTGATGAAACGTTCAGGAAAAGACATGTAAAAATCAAAGACTACTTTCCGAATCTGCATGATTTTATTTTGACTGCAAAGAACATGATTCGTGAACCCTATCAGGTTAACATGTCAGAACCTCAATTCCAGAGGCTAAGAAAATGTGTAACTCGAGCGGGCAAGGAACGTCATGAATAGTTAACAGAGTGGAGATAAAAGTAGCATCCTGAAACATCAACGGTGGTCGCAGTTGTGTGCGTCGCTTCCAGGTGTTTCAAATGTTTCAGAATGAAAAAATTGATGTGCTGATGTTACAAGAGACGCATGCAAATCAGTCTTCTGAGGTTGAGTGGCGTAAAATCTTTAAAGGTTGTCACTTTTTCTCCAGTGCTTTCGTTGATGCCAAGGCTGGTGCGGCAGTAGTGTTACATCCGAGACTCCAGCCGTCGGAGATCAGATGTAGAGAAATTTGCAAGGGCCATTTACTATCTGTGGAATTTGTCAGTGGTAATCAAAATATTTGCACGACTAATGTATACTGCCCTAGTGCTAACTCTGCGAGAAGTGCTTTTCTTCACAAGTTAGCGGGTTTTTTAAGCACTATTGACCTGTCCATGTTGGTTTGTCTGGGGGGGAGACTACAACTGTACCCTCAACCCACAACTTGATAGAAACACTCCTGAGCCTCATCCACCGAGTGCAAGGCCTTTGGCACAGCTCATTAAAAAATTTCAACTTGTGGATGTGTAGCGGGTCCAGAACCCGAACATCCGGCAGTACACGTGGGTTTGTGCCGCAAGAAATCTTTTGACAATGGCTCGTTTGGATAGAATTTATGTTAACCGTGATAAGGTAAATCTTGTCAAGAATTCTTATATAAGGCCGTCTGGTTTTTCTGATCATCACATGGTTGTTGTTGTATGTGGCTTACCTCATCACGTTTGTAGAAGTGCATATTGGACTTTCAATGTCAAACTTTTACAAAGTGAGCATTTCAAAGAAGCATTCAGAATGGTATGGAAGGAATGTGAAATGCAAAAGTTTTCCTACCTAAATTTAAGGCAATGGTGGGATTGCACAAAATCCCAAATTAAGTGTTTTTGCCAGCAATACTGCCGTTATAATACCTGTAACACACTCGGTGTGATAACTGCCTTAAAAAACGATATACTTTATTGTGAGCAGAAATCTGGGATGTCCAACGAAAATGTCCAGCAGTTGTCAGACAAAAGAACACGACTGGCTGAAATGGTGAAAGAGCGTGCATCTGGAGCTTTCGTCCGACTGCGAATGGATAATATCCAACTTGACAAACCAAACAAAGACTTTTTCAATTTGGAAAAGACAGCCAAGATCCCTCAACAAATTCACGCTTTGCGCTCTTCTGCCGGCGCGCTTCTGTCTTCTCAAAGTGACATCAAGAATGAATTACGAAACTTTTATTCAAAGCTGTTTGCCTTGAGAACGGTGAACCAGGAAAACAGAAACGGGATGTTTGAACTGCTCCCATCTCTGTCTGAAGACCATCAACAACAACTGGAGCCTGGCTTCTCTCTCGGAGAACTTACTGCTGCTCTTAAAGGAATCCAAGATGGGAAAGCCCCTGGACTTGACGGCCTCCCAGTTGAATTTTACAAGGCCTTTTGGGACATTCTACATTTTGGGACATTTTGGGACAAGTCCCTACTCTACTTGACATCTTTCATGATAGCCTTGAACAAGGTGAATTGCCATTAAGTTGCCGGAGGTCAGTTTTGTGTCTCCTTCCTAAAAAAGGGAACTTGCAAGACGTCACAAATTGGCGGCCTGTGTCACTCCTAAATACGGATTATAAAATATTGTCGAAGGCGCTCGCGATACGTCTAAAGGAAGTCATCCCCCTTTTGATTGATATTGATCAGTCTTATTGTGTTCCCGAACATTCTATTTACGATAACATTTTTTGGTGAGAGACTTGATCAGTCTCGGTCGTACTACATCTCATGGTTTTGGTTTGGTTCTTTTAGATCAAGAAAAAGCTTTTGACAGTGTTGACCATTCGTTTTTGTTTGCTGTACTAAGGAGAGCTGGTTTTGGGCAAAATTTTGTTTCCTATGTTAAGTTGTTGTATGAAAATGCATCCTGTCTGTTGAAGGTAAACAACAGCTTATGTCGCCCTTTTCCCTTTCAGCGAGGCATCCGTCAGGGCTGCCCGCTTTCAGGTATTCTCTACAGTCTCTCGGTCGAACCTTTACTAGCTTTGCTCCGAAACTCAGTGGAAGGAGTCTCCTTAACAAAAAACTACAAAATGGTCACTTCAGCTTATGCGGTTGACATTTGTGTTGCTGTTTCCAGCCAAAATGATGTGGGTGAGGTCTCTCGATGTCTGTCCCAGTTTGAGCTCACTTCCACGACAAAAGTAAATTGGAACAAAAGTGTTGCCTTATGGGTGGGCCCCAGTCCACCTTCCTCAGCTCTGCCTGTGTTACCAGGAGGAATGCAGTGGAATAAAGAGGGGTTTAAATATTTAGGGTTATTTCTAGGAGTCCAAGCATATGAACAAAAAAATTGGGAGGGTTTCTTGGAAAGAATTAAGCAGAAACTAGCTAGGTGGAAATGGTTGCACCACCTTCTATCACTTACAGCAAGGGTGACAATAATAAATAACCTGGTGGTTCCTTTTATTTGGCATAAAGTTATCCCCATCCAACCTCCGAGATACTTGGTCACAGGCATTCAGAGGGTTCTAACTCAGTTTTTCTGGGGAGGCCACCATTGGCTTGGATCAGACGTGGTGTGCAGACCCCGAAATGCAGGTGGCCAAAGCTTGATACATGTCCCAAGTCGGATAATGGCTTTCCGCATGTTGACGATAAAGCGTTTATTGTATGGTGAGTGTGTCCCATGGCGGCCTCTCACAAATGCTTGGCTGCAGGAAGCAGATGGGTTGAAGTATGACCGAGAGCTCTTCCTCATGGACCTGCAGCATGTCAACATGACTCTGCTCCCCGAGTTTCATCAGAGCCTTTTGAATGCCTGGCACGTCCTTGGAATACAACGATTAGAGGTGTCCTAAGATGCCAAAAAATATATGCATGAGCCATTGGTTCTGAATCCTTTATTCCCTGAAATTTCAATCTCCAGGTCATTTATGCATTGCTTCACTAGCCCTGGTGTTGGGCTAGCGGCTAGGGTGTCAGCTTAGGATCCAAGGATCCTGGGTTCGAATCCCGGTCGATCGCTGAATTAACGCCAGGGGGGTTGACTCAGCCTGTCATCCTTCCGAGGTCGGCTATTTGAGTACCAGTTCACTGGTAATTCCCTGCTTGTCGTAAAAAGGCGACAAAAAGGGTTGGCGTCAGGAAGGGTATCCGGCCGTAAAACATTGCTTCAAAAAGGGGACCAAAAAACAACAACAACCACGGTCCCCAAAAAGGCCAATCCCCGCTTTGCGGGGAAAAATGGCCTCTAAACGGTGTTTTTTTTTTGTTTTTTTTTCACCAGTAATGGAATAAACAGAGTGCGAGATCTGATGAAACCTTCCCTAAATGGATGGTTATCCACCGGTTCTCTCATCAAAAGTGGGGGTTTGGTCATCTAGAATGGTGGACAAAGTTTTGAGAGTTGTGATTAAAACTTTCAGGGAATTAAATATCGGGTGGACTGGGGCAGATGAAGTGGTGGACTCTCGTCTCTATTTCCCCGAGCTCCAAATCACCTAAAAAAAAACAACAGTGTGTCTTCTCAAAGTCAGATGGTTGTGGTGTATTTCATGTGATGGGGAAAAAAAGTTATTTATGGGATATGTCAAGAGGTGCTTACACCGGGTTTCACAAAACTTTAAAAAAATCGGTGGGAGGAGATCATTCCGGCTAGTTTGTTCCTATCTCCAGTGTGGAAAGAGATGTATAGGTCTCCAACTTTAGGTCGAACCAGAGACTTAAATTGGAGATTCGTTCATCAGGCCCTGGTCACCCAATACTTACTTAATAAGTTTGATCCCCCTGTACAGAATGTTTGTCCTTTTTGTGAAGAGGTTGAAAATGTGACCCATGCTTTCATGGAATGTAGGAGATTGGTACCCCTTTTTTGTTTCCTCCAACAGTTATTTTATGAATTTCAGTTTGTTTTTTCTGTTGCAATTTTTGTGTATGGCATTGAAAGGAGCACCCAGAGCAAGACAGCGGTCCCTTTCTTGAATTTTCTGTGTGGGATTGCTAAACTTGCAATTTATAAAACTAGGAAGATCAAATTGAGTGGCAGAGATGAAAATGTGCTCTTTTGCTTTAAAGGAATAGTGTCGGCCCGGATAAAATTAGAGCAGTTTTACCATTTGAGTTTCGGCAGTATGAACGACGATTTTTTTTGCAAATGAGGTGTTGAGTTTGTTTTTGTAATTCTTACTTATGCTCAATGTCCACATATATATGTATATACATCTTTTTTGCTTGCACAACTTCCTTTTCTTGTCAAAATTTGTGGTGTTTTCCATGTGTGTTTTGATACTTTTATACTAAAAGCACACAAAAGTCTCTCTCTCTCTCTCTCTCTCTCTGCTAATCTTGACATGATTAGACACTGATCTGATAAATTAAACGTGTCCTTCAATCTTGGAAAATCTCTCAGTCCCATCCTGCTGCTCCGGAACAATAGTCAAACAACCCCACCTATCTATTTATCTATTTATCTATTTCCTTGTTCACCCACTGGAATAGGTACAGATACTTGAACTTCTAGGCCTCAGTATCAGCCATGACCTTTCCAGAGCTGACCACATAGCAAAGCTGGACTCCAAAGTCAGCCACAGGCTGGGCATCCTCCATCGATCCAAATCTCCTTTGAAAGTCAGAGCTACTGACAGTCTACCATACCTTTCTTTGTCTGCAGCTCAATGGATTAATGCTCTCCGCTATGGGCTGGCGTCCCATCACGTCTGTCTCTCCTGGAGTCTGTGGAAATAAAAACTATTTTCCAATATTGGTCCCTCTGTTCTCTCAGTCCTCCAACCCTCTCTATCAACTCTTGGAAACACATATTCTTCCAGTAAGCCTCTCCTGGTTAGACTTCCAAAATCCAGGCTGTCTGCACACCTCGACTCTTTTATTCCTCACTTCTCCTGTCTCTGGAACTACCTTCCAGAGGCTGTTCTGTCTCACTCTCCATCTACTCCAAGAACTCTAAGGCTTCAAGCAAGTAATGCACCACCAATTCTGGAGGAAGGAATGTGATTGAATAGTTTAGGAAGTTGTTTCTACAGGAGAGATGCCAAAAGAGGAATGAACAAATTTGTTGAGGCGAGCAATGAGCCTGTATTTTGGGAGATTCACCAGAAGTGGATTACTGACAGACAGCATGTGCCCTGCAGAAACTTGGGGGGTGAGGAGAGCAAGGGAAAGGCAAAGGGTGTAAAACCAGAAAGGAGATGGTAGAAGACAGAGAGGCCTCTCTGGGATGCTAGTCTAACAAACCCGGAGACTTGTCTTTATCACGGGAGATTCCATTGATTTTGAAGACCTTGGTGTTATGTTTGAGGTAGGGGAGCCCAAGGTTGACAGCATTACGCCATCGAGCTTTGGATGAAGGCCTTGTAAGTTGATAAAAGTTCAGATTTGCCAAATAAATATCTTGCACCATGGAGGATGCCCAGCGGCTGGCTTTGTATGCTAACATGGATACATGTTTTGTCCAAGAAATATCATGGCTGATGGTAAGGCCCAAAAGTTTGAGGGAGTGAACTTCTTCAAGCAGATTTTTAAGGAGGTAGATGGGAGGATTTGCCAGACAGTCTTTTCGGAGAGACATAGTGTGTGTGGAATTTGTCAGGGCTCCGGTGGTTTGAACGAGCTCCTGATTTTATCAAGGTCTGCAAGGTGGATGTGAAGCGAGGGATGTCTGGAGGGGAAACAGGGAAGGTTGAAAGGGGAAGGAGGGAGGTAAAGTGAGGGTGGGGGTGCAATTGAAGCAGGTGAGGTCTGGAGGTGAAGTGGGGGAGGTGTGGAGGGGAAACAGGGGAGGTCTGGATGTGAAGTGAAGTGATAGAAAGATAGATGTCTGGAGGCGAAGCGGGGGAGGTCTGAAGGCGAAGCGGGAGAGGTGTGGAGGGGAAACAGGGAAGGTCTGGATGTGAAGCGATATATTTCTGGAGGCGAAGCGGGGGAGGTCAGGAGGAGAAGCGGAGGAGATATGGAGGCGAAGCGATAGATGTCTGGAGGCGAAGTGGTGGAGGTCTGGAGGCGAAGTAGGGGAGGTCTGTTGGTGAAGTGGGGAAGGTCTGGAGGCGAAGTGGGGGAGGCCTGGAGGCAAAGCGGGGGAGGCCTGGTGGCGAAGCGGGGGAGGCTTGGAGGCGAAGCGGGGGAGGCCTGGAGGCGAAGCGGGGGAGGCCTGGAGGCGAAGCGGGGGAGGCCTGGAGCCGAAGCGGGGGAGGCCTGGAGGCGAAGCGGGGGAGGCCTGGAGGCGAAGCGGGGGAGGCCTGGAGGCGAAGCGGGGGAGGCCTGGAGGCGAAGCTGGGGAGGCCTGGAGGCAAAGCGGGGGAGGCCTGGAGGCGAAGCGGGGGAGGCCTGGAGGCGAAGCGGGGGAGGCCTGGAGGCAAAGCGGGGGAGGCCTGGAGGCGAAGCGGGGGAGGTCTGGAGGCGAAGGGAGGGGGTGGAGGTGAGCTGGGGAATCGGGAAGTGTAGGTGAGTCATGGGATATGTGTGGGGAGAGGGGGGGGGGGGGGTGGTTGTTGTTGAAGCTGAAGTGTTGTTGTTTATAGTTGAAGTGGATGTGGATGTGGAGGGGGGGGGGGTGGGAGGAGGAGGTGGAGGGTGTGTGGAGTTGACGTTTTGATTATCTGGAGGTTATGCATAGTTTGAGGTGCATGTTGAAGGAGATTTCTGTTCAATTTGGAAATAAAAATCGAAATACAACCTGGCTGTGGGCATATGAAAGAAATCTCAAGAGGAAATGAAAAGTTGAAAATGAAGATGTGAGTAAAGGTGTGCAATACAGGGAGAGGGAGCCATTCGTTGGATTTCAGGGATGTAATGTGAGATCATCAATTTGAATGTTGCTGTTACCAAAATCAACCCACAAAATGAATATTTTGCACATTTTCTCACGAAAGTCAGCATAATATTCCCGTCACCGTTTTTTGTGTTACCTTATCTTCATGAACTGCTCCTCATGCACACATCATCCTGCCTCCTCACATCATGCACACAGTTCTCGGCGCATTGCACAAGCCTCGAACACGCCTAACGGCGGCCCCCCCTCCACCCCACCCCCCCCCCCCCCTACACGCTTCATCTCACCTTGCATCCTCACAGGCTTTACCTCCTGACGTTTACTTTATTCCTTTGCTTGTCTTTCCTTTTCTCACCTCTCAGTAGGTCTCGCACTCTCCCTGTCAAGCCTGCTTTGTCCTCTGTATCCATCTCCGCTACCTCCAAGCACATCTCCCTCCCGCTCCTTTCGCTCACCCTCGCTGCTCCCCCTTCGTCCCCCTCCCACGCTGCATTCACCCCACTTCTCTACTCTCATCTCGCTCCAACCTCCTTAGCTCTTCCGTCTTTTCTCTCTGCTCCACTAAATCCTTCTGTCTATACATTTACTCCCACTTGTTATTCCCTAAACAAAGTCCTACCTTTCACATCTTGCCTTATCTCCCCCATTCACCCCTATTTTCCTTACTCTTATTGCTATTTCTCCTTCGGTCCATCCGTTTTCTCTCTGCCCCTCTACGTAAGGGGCTTATGGAACCAGGATGGTTGGATCGAGCTGTCAGTCTATGTGGCACCTGTCCCAGTACAGCAGGTATGGATTCGGGTTGGACGGTGGCGTTGTGGGTAGGGAATGTTGGCAGGAATGTTTTGTAGTGGGTAATGGGTGCTGTGATGTTCAAATGTAGTACCTACATGATTTTGTGCGTCGTTTATAAACTTTGCTTCAGTTGCACCTTTTGTCTTGTTGGAATGTCTCTTTGCAAGTTCTGTTTCAAAATGTCAAGACTTCCGCTTCAGTTCCATCAGCTCGGACCATTTGTTATTCTTATTCTCGATACCTTCCATTTCCGGTACTCATATTTTCACCAAATATCTTTGTTCTTGATGTCACCAAGTCGACTAGATACAGGAAGGGACAACGAGGCTTATAAGGTGATGTCACCACCTGCACACCGCCCCCAAGTGGCCACTTTGGTTGACAACTCATTCGTCAAGGGAAAAACCAGTTTCTTTTTTGTTGTCGCACGAGAATCGATAGAGCTCCATGTTTCACACGCTTCCGCACCACCTGCACCCATCTTCCACTCTCACTTCTCCCTTGACCTCTGCGAACCCCGTCTGTTACATCTTGCTCCTTCGCTCTGTGCTTTAATCGCTGAATGCGGAAATGCCAAAATTGCTTTTCAGCTCTTAAGACAAACCCACCGTTTGAATGGGAAGCAGGGCCTTTGTGAGGTCCCTCCTGAATTCCTTTTGGATTTTAGATCCCTCCTGAATTCCTTTTGGAAGTTGAAGCTTATTCTGCTCAATGCACCAAAGAACATCCTTTTTACAACTGACTCCGTCACTTGCTCTGTTCAAATAGACGAGGCCATTGAAGTGTCCAAACATCACCGTCACAATAGGCCAAGTGGTCAGGCCTGAACCGTCTCTCCAAAATGGAATGCATTGGGAATATAGGAAGCTGCGATGCCACATCTTCTCACAGAAGGATGCCATTTTTGTGATGAATTATGAAACGCCTACCGTCTTTCTTTTTCTCTCCTATTTTTATGCAGTAGTTGTGTGTGTGGTGCTATCTTTGTCAGAAATGAAAAAGCAAAAAGGACCTTAATTGGCCTAGAGTGGGCGCAGATGCTCAGAAGATTGGCTAATCACAAAAGCCCCAGTTGGGCCCAGGGCTTCCCGCGTTGCCTGGCACCCACTAGTTGCCATGGCAATTAACGGCACAGTGAAACACTTCACAGCAAGCCTTACACAGACATCCCTCCATTTATTGGACCCCTTCGACCCCCCTCTTCCACTCTGACCTCCCAATTATTCTCACAAAAGCTTAGTTTTCTTCAAACTTCAGTGTTCTCTGTATCGCTTTGTTCACCCAAAACACAAAACCCTCAATTATTTATTGTTTCTCTGTCACTTGTGTTTGTGTTCGTTGAGGCTCTTAATAATCACTCAATTAATTGGTCAGCGGATTATATTTATGCACATTCAATGGCCATGGATAAAGAGTCATGAGAGAAGGACGGTCTGCCTCCATCCACATGCAATGGCCATGGATAAACGTCCATGAGAAAAAGGACGATCTGCCTCCATCCACATGCAATGGTCATGGATAAAGAGTCATGAGAGAAGGACGATCTGCCTCCATCCACATGTAATGGTCATGGATAAAGAGTCATGAGAAAAAGGACAGTCTGCCTCCATCTACATGTAATGGTCATGGATAAAGAGTCATGAGAAAAAGGACGATCTGCCTCCATCCACATGCAATGGTCATGGATAAAGAGTCATGAGAAAAAGGACGATCTGCCTCCATCCCCATGCAGTCATGGATAAAGAGTCATGAGAGAAGGATGATCTGCCTCCATCCACATGTAATGGTCAGGGATAAAGAGTCATGAGAGAAGGATGATCTGCCTCCATCCACATGTAATGGTCATGGATAAAGAGTCATGAGAGAAGGATGATCTGCCTCCATCCACATGTAATGGTCATGGATAAAGAGTCATGAGAGAAGAATGATCTGCCTCCATCCACATGTAATGGTCATGGATAAAGAGTCATGAGAGAAGGATGATCTGCCTCCATCCACATGCAATGGTCATGGATAAAGAGTCATGAGAGAAGGATGATCTGCCTCCATCCACATGTAATGGTCATGGATAAAGAGTCATGAGAAAAAGGACGATCTGCCTCCATCCACATGCAATGGTCATGGATAAAGAGTCATGAGAGAAGGATGATCTGCCTCCATCCACATGTAATGGTCATGGATAAAGAGTCATGAGAAAAAGGACGAGCTGCCTCCATCCACATGCAATGGTCATTGGTCATGGATAAAGAGTCATGAGGAAAAGGACGATCTGCCTCCATCCACATGCAATGGTCATGGATAAAGAGTCATGAGAAAAAGGACGATCTGCCTCCATCCACATGTAATGGTCATGGATAAAGAGTCATGAGAGAAGGACGGTCTGCCTCCATCCACATGTAATGGTCATGGATAAAGAGTCATGAGAAAAAGGACGATCTGCCTCCATCCACATGTAATGGTCATGGATAAAGAGTCATGAGAGAAGGACGGTCTGCCTCCATCCACATGTAATGGTCATGGATAAAGAGTCATGAGAGAAGGACGCTCTTCCTCTATCCACATGCAATGGTGATGGATAAAGAGTCATGAGAAAAAGGACGATCTGCCTCCATCCACATGTAATGGTCATGAATAAAGATCGATGAGAAAAAGGACGATCTGCCTCCATCCACATGCAATGGCCATGGATAAAGAGTCATGAGAGAAGGACGATCTGCCTCCATCCACATGTAATGGTTATGGATAAAGAGTCATGAGAAAAAGGACTATCTGCCTCTATCCACATGCAATGGTCATGGATAAAGAGTCATGAGAGAAGGACGATCTGCCTCCATCCACATGTAATGGTCATGGATAAAGAGTCATGAGAAAAAGGACGATCTGCCTCCATCCACATGCAATGGTCATGGATAAAGTCATGAGAGAAGGACGATCTGCCTCCATCCACATGTAATGGTCATGGATAAAGAGTCATGAGAAAAAGGACGATCTGCCTCCATCCACATGCAATGGTCATGGATAAAGAGTCATGAGAGAAGGACAATCTGCCTCCATCCACATGCAATGGTCATGGATAAAGAGTCATGAGAAAAAGGACGATCTGCCTCCATCCACATGTAATGGTCATGGATAAAGAGTCATGAGAGAAGGACGGTCTGCCTCAATCCACATGTAATGGTCATGGGTAAAGAGTCATGAGAAAAAGGACGATCTGCCTCCATCCACATGTAATGGTCATGGATAAAGAGTCATGAGAGAAGGACGGTCTGCCTCCATCCACATGTAATGGTCATGGATAAAGAGTCATGAGAGAAGGATGGTCTGCCTCCATCCACATGCAATGGTCATGGATTAAGATCCATGATAAAAAGGACGATCTGCCTCCATCCACATGCAATGGTGATGGATAAAGAGTCATGAGAAAAAGGACGATGTGCCTCCATCCACATGTAATGGTCATGTAAAGCTCTAGCAGGGAAAATGGCCTTAAAATGCCTGTTGTTGTTGTTGTTTCTCGAAAAATAAGTTGAAATTGATAAAAGTATTTGGTCTCCACAATTCTTTATTTCACTGTTAATATTACAGAACCTTTGTTTTTGATTCAAAACTTAGTATAGCCTTTTAAATCAGAAAAGAGAAAAAGGCATTGACAAAATTATTCACACCCAAGACTTGATATTTGGTAGCACGGCCTTTGGACAAAATAACTGCAGTCTAGCGCTTCCTATAGCCATGAATGAGCTTCCTACACTTCTCTACTGGCAGTTTGGCCCACTCTTCTTGTGAAAACTGCTCCAGTTCTCCCAGATTTGAAGGGCGCCTTCTCTCATCTGCTGTTTTCAGATCTCCCCACAGGTGTTCAATGGGATTTAGATCTGGACTCATTGCTGGCCACTTTAGAACAGTTCAGCGTTTTGTTTTGAACCATTCCTGGGTGCTTTTTGAAGTGTTTTTGGGGTCATTGTCCTGCTGCAAGACCAATGACCTTCGACAGAGACCCAGCTTTCTGGCACTGGGGTGAACATTGCGCTTCAAAATGCCTTGGTAATCTCCTGATTTCATGATGCCATGTACACATTCAAGGTACCCAGTGCCAGAGGCAGCACAGCCTAATTTAGTCTCATCTGTCCACAGGACATTCTCCCAGAAGGATTTTGGCTAGTTCAGGTGTGTTTTGGAAAACTCCAGTCAGGCTTTCTCAGCAGTGGGGTGCTCCTGGGACTCCTACCATGGAACCCCCTTTAATTGAGTTGGTGACGGATGGTGTAAGTTGAAACTGTCATACCTTGTGTCTGAAGGTCAGCTTGAATCTGTTTGGCAGTTGATCGAGGTGCTTTCTCCACCATTCGAACAATTCTTCGCTGCAATCTTCGATCAAGTTTTCTCTTGCGGCCATGTCCATTGAGGTTCGCTGCAGTGCCATGGGCCTTAAACTTCCTGATAACATTGCGTACGGTGGACACAAGAACATCAATGTCTCTGGAGATGGGCTTGTAGCCTTGAGGTTGTCCATGCTTGGCTACAATCTTGTGTTTGACCTCCTCAAACAATTCTCTGGTTTTCTTTCTTTTCTCCGTGCTCATTGCGGTACACACAGTGATACAAAACAGCAGAATGACTCCTTTTCCCTATTCAAACTGGTTGAATGAGTGGTTTTTATATTGCAGGCACCTGCGATTCACCACAGGTGAGTTCAATTCCAAAGTGAAGGAGAATCACCTGCTTGAAATCCAATTATTTCTAACAACTTCTAAAAGGTGCCAATAATATTGTCCGGGCCATTTTAGGATTTCTGTGCGGAATTAGCTAAGAATTAGCTAATTTTTTCACCTTTTTGTTTTGTTCCACTGCAAACCAAAGAAATACAAATGTGGACACCAAAAGATTTTTAAATTTCAACAATTTTCCTGAAGAAATGGTGCATTATTTGAAAAAAGTGCAAGGGTGCCAATATTTTTGGCCACGACTGTATATATGTAACGGGGTCTGATCTACAATAGGGGCCTATGGCCTGATCTCATACTTAACGCCTTTTAGGGTTTGACCAGTTCACTCTATCGAAGAGCTTCTGCTCATGATGCTCATGTCATGGAGACCTACTCCGATTGAGGAGTGGTCCATTTGTATGACTTTGCATGATTGGTCTTGATATTTGGTCATTTTCTAGATTCTGCAGCTGTTCTGACATGAGTTTTCTATATCCCGATAGGAGGTGGTTTATGCTTTGTTTCCACCTTGCAGAATCTACACCTGTCCGATTAAAACTCAGTCCCGCCATTTTCTTAGCCATTCATGTAGTGGCCTTGGTCTTGGGCATTAATAATGATTCGTTCTCCATCCCAGTTGAGCCGACCTTTACTTAGCCATTCTAAAGAGCCATGTTTGTCCATCCCCAATCTGCCCAACTCATTTTTTTTATACCTTCCTGCTCTTTTATCATTCTCCCAGTTGTCAGCATATTTCTGTTGATATTTCATTTTAGATTTTTCTTTTGTCTTTTTGCAATTGCTGGGGCTGTACGAGTTGCTGTTTCAGCTTCATGTGTGACATCATCTGCTCGCACCTGTCTTTGGAATTTTTTTTCTAGGTGGGTTAGGAATACCTCATCTGGTTTGTTGTCTTCATGTTTGTCTTGTATTATCATCGATGTGCTAACTTTGGTTTTATTTTTGTAAACTTTTATGATTTTTCTATGAACTCTTGATTTAGTTACGTCAAACCTTTTTGAATAGCAGTCTCACCATTTTTATTTTTCATGTTGATCTATATTTGTTTTTGTTTTTTAATCAGTTATTTTTATAAACCAAATATCCTTGGTCTGCATACTTTTTGTTTGGTGTTAGACAATAAAACCAAAATTATTATTACACCAGCAGAGTACCCACCCTCTAGTCTGGTGTTGGCTTGGTCGTTAAGGTGGCTTGAGATCTTAGGGTCCTGGGTTTGAGCCCCTGTCGTGTCGTTGAAATAACTCCAGGTGGGTTGACTCACACCAGGTCTGTCATCCTTCCGAGGTCAGCAAAATGAGTACCACCTGACTGGTAATGGCACTGCATCAGCGGCACAGTCGCACCTCCACAAAATGATGCAGCCAAGCAGCCCCAGGTTGCATACGAAGCACCACCACCACCACCACCACCACCCACCCTCTGAGTGGGACGAGTTTTTTCTG
Organism: Myxine glutinosa; assembly: GCF_964187855.1. Classification (NCBI taxonomy): domain Eukaryota; kingdom Metazoa; phylum Chordata; class Myxini; order Myxiniformes; family Myxinidae; genus Myxine; species Myxine glutinosa. The sequence goes on along the minus strand of NC_136273.1, from coordinate 6,438,346 downwards.
TATGCATAGTCGAGGCTCGTGGAAGACCTAGGCTTACTTACTGATGGAAGTACTTACTTACTGATAGTCTTGTTTTGCAAGAAAACTATAGAAGTTTGCATGGTATGAGCATACAAGGTTCTAGATGGTCTCAAGGGTCTAAAGGTTTAAAGGGTGCGTTCAAATAGGTTGGGTCGAAAGTAATCTAAAGGGATCCATCATGTCTAAAATGATCAAAGTGGTCTAAAGCTCAAAATGGTCAAGGGTCCAAGCTGTCTAACATGTTTGAAGGATGAAAGCAGTCTAAATGGTGTTATAGTCTAAGCCCTAAAGGATCTAAAGGGACTCGAGGGGTGTAAACATGATGCAATGACCATTATGAAATTTTGGTTCAATGAATTTGATCTCGTGTGGAATACAATCCAGGACTTTATATGCCAGATGCATTTATCATCGGTCTTGTTTCTCCTCCTTTGGTTCTTGTTATGATATTTGTCTTTTCTTGCTGTTCTTCATTTCACACCTCCATCCCCCCTCCCTCCTGGCCCAACTTAAAAGATTTGGCTGTGCTTAAGGAACAAGGCCACAGCGACACAATGGCATTTATCTAATATATAAAGCTCTTTCTAACCACTGATTGACTGACTGAGTCATATTAATGTTCGTTACCTTCTGGGTGTTGTGCAAAGTTTAAATTTGGCATGCCGACGGACATCGAAGTTGATATATTGGGGAAAATCACAGAACCGTCAAAAAGCATCCATAAATGAAAATGTACGTAAAAAACAAACACTGTAAAGGCATACGTAAAAAAAAACAAAAAAAAACAACCTCAATCAATGTCGAGCATTTTAAAATTGTAATTTATATCACTGTAAACTGTGAAATAAAAATCTCAATGAAAATTTACGTAAAAACCGTAAGCGCGTCCGTAAAATAAATAAATAATTAAAAAACGTAAACTGATATCTAGCAGCAGGGGAGTGATGTCATAAAGATCATTATAAATAATCACAAAGCTTATATTTATTATTTACCAACATACGAAGCACGGGTTATTGAATATATATATATATATATATATATATATATATATATATGTCAATAACTCCTTTTTAATGTCTTTGTTCATTTTTGTACTATCCTGTCCTTTTGTGCCCCCATTGTCTCCAGGCTGTGCCCAGCTTTGCCACGTGGCCATGGAGATAGACCAGCGGCTTTTGGATGCCCTGCCACCCTCCCAAAGACAACGGATTATGCGACGACTACGCTTGGAGCAGCTTCGCTCATACCATGAGAGGGAGGGCCCCATCTCACCTGTGGCCTGCCATCCACCGCTTTCTGCATCCCTGCGGTTAACTCCACCACTCCAAAATTTACCCTCTGCACCTCGACGAGAGGGCCAAGGTCAGCGGAGGAGAAACCATGGCTGCAAAGCAAGGTTTGGTTCAGTGGAAGAGATGGAAGATGCCATTGCAAGGCATGACGATGAGGAAGGTGAGCTGGGAAATTCAAATTGCTAAAGTGCAAGAGAGTTGGATTTATGAGAAATTTGAGAAGCAAAACTTTACTAATCCAGGCTGATTGTGCATTATTTGAGAGTGGTTCGACTTTAGTTGAAAATACCATGCGGAAAATAATGGCATTGGCTTTGGGGCACTTGGAGAATGTTAAATGAGGATGGCTGGGGAAGGGAAAACTGGGACTTGCATAATATCCACTGGCATGGCAACTCTTTGGGATTACGGTTTCCATGGCTACTGTGAATATGGCAGCTCGACTTTCAGCAGGAACAATCGCCACCGTCGTCTGACTTTGGGAAAGATTCCTTCGTTTATGAAATACATCGGACGTCATTGATAATATAATAATGGGTTTGTCAGTTTGGGCCAATTGTATAGTGAGGTCGAGCACATCAAATATGATCTTTTCGGAACTTGGAACTTTGTTTTGTGTTTCTGTTAACATAAACAAAATACTTCCCTTTTGGAAATCTCTTCAAAAAATGTTTCTGCTACGTTCAAATTCAGGGTTCTCTACTTTTCCCGATCAACCACACTCAATTTCACTTGAATCTCAAAGTAGTTGCAAATGTTTCATTTTCGTTTCCATTCCAATTCCATCCATAAAATCTCAGCATTCCCATCTGAGTGTATAGCTGATGCTGAAATCCCAGCTTCGTGGAGGATCGTGGATCATGGAGGAGCTAAACACACACAACAGACCATGATAAAACAAAACAAAACTACAACTGGCACTCGGTAGAGAGCACACCTCCACCAGGTGAACGGTTTACGTGTTGCATCCCACTGATAGGCCAGATCTGGATCCGGACCTGAACCAAAATCGAATCGGCTTGGTGTTGTCACCTAACCAACTCATTCACCTAGTTTTGCCATAATCTGTCCACAACCTTTTGAAATATCATGCCATATATCCTGTTTGGCCCTTTCACTCAATGGTGAAGAATCACTGAAAATTTTTTCTCTGATCCAGACCTGGATTCGAATCTTCACCAACATCAAATCAATTCTTCCTTGTCACACACGCAACTCGTCCACAAAGTTTCGTCCAAATCCGTCCACAACATTTTGAGATATCCTGCTATGTATCGTTTGTCGCCCGATCTCCCAATGGTGAAGAATCACTTTAAAAATTGTAGTAGCCGGATCCGAATCCTCACCCTCACCAAAATCTAATCATTTCGTCGTTGTCACATACACTACCTCTCTGCCAAATTTCAGCCGAATCCATCCAAAACTTTGAGATATCATGGCTATATATCGTATTGTTTAAAATTTATTTATTTATTTGTATACAAAGTTCGAGGCTCCTGTAAGAGCTAACACACAAACACATAGAACCATGATTAGAAACACACATAAAACATACAATACAGGGAGCGGGAGACAAGAGGGGGAGGTAGAGGGAAGCACACAAGCACAACGACAGCAGAGAAACAAGAACGTCGGTAGATCTGTGGAAGGGGAAGGGTTGGGGGGAAGAGGGGAGGGGGAAACGGTAGAAAACAAATGAACACTTCAAGAAATTTCAGGAAAGAAAAACGGAATTTGAAGGAGGTGGCTTTGAGGTGTATTAACGGGGGTTGAAAAGATCAAGGTTTTGGATGGGGGAACATAAGAGATGGTGGTGAACAGCTGTTTTAAAGACCTGGAGGGAGGAGTGGGATTGAAGAAGTGAGGAAGAAAGAGGCGGGAAGCGTGAGGAAGGAAGATTGTTCCAGAAGCAGGAAGAAAGGGGAATCAAAGAGTGAAGGTGAGCAGAGAGTCTTGATTTTGGCAGGAATATTTGGGGGACAGAGCACAGAGAGAGCTGGGGGAGCAAGGCCGGAGAGGAGTCGGTAGAAGACAGAAAGACCACCAACCTGCCTGCGGTGAGTGAGTGAAAGGCCCTCGGAGTTAGTTAGCTTTGGTTTCAACAGCGTGAAGCCGAGCTATGTGTGAGGCAGGAGCACCAGCCCAGAGGGGGGTAACAGTATTCCATTGAGCTGCGGATGAAAGCCTTGGATGTGGTGAGGAGCTCAGGTGTGCCAAGTTAGGACTTCGCACGACGGAGGATGCCCAGTCGGCGACTGGCTTTGGAGGCCAGCTTGGAAATGTGGTTTTCCCAGGAAAGATCATGGCAGATCGTGAGACCCAAAAGCTTGAGTGACAGAACTTATTGGAGAGGATTGTTCAGAAAGTAGATCGGAGGGTTGTCCAGTCGGTCTTTTTGGAGAGACATTGTAAGAGTGTGGGATTTGTCAGGATTGAAAGACATGTTCCACTTGTTTGACCAGTCTGTGATTTTGTCCAGGTCTGCAGAGAGTGAGGAGGCTGCGGACTGCCGATCTGAGGGATGAGATATTGTCATGGAACTGACTCAATGTCCACTCTGGGTCGAGTTGAGAAAGTTTAATTGGAGAGATTATCAGAGGTCAAAGCAATTATGAAAGAACCAACAACAATTACAAGAGAAACACAGTCATAAAAGAAAACAGCACGATGATACAACGATCAGTACAACGAGATCAATCTCAGCACAACAGAACTCTGAAAATCTCGAAATTAACGTTCCTTGAGTTCAGCTTTATGGAGGAGTTTTCACAACACGATGGTAGAGGGTATAGATGTGCAGGTGTGGGATGAGGGAAATGTGGGGTATAAACCACCCGATCTACTCGAGGTGATGTCTTGCGTCAAATTATCAAAAGGGAACTGTGTGAGGATGCAAGACATCAAAGCGCGAGCGGAGGGGTGTTGTCTGAACCCCCAGACAATCCTCGATTCGTGATGTCTTACTCCTAATTCACTCCACACAAATTATCCACTGGGCCAGAGGTTGTATATCTTTTGCGGGCACAAATGGCTTTGAGCATTGTGCTCGATGTTCTTGTCCGAAGTCGAGCGACATTTTTCTGTCTATCCAATCCATACATAGTGTCTCCTTCATATTATTTCATTATCCCACTGTCCCTTTGACATACATATGTAATCTTAAGTTTATAGAGAATGAACAGGAATAGGAAGATGAGAGAATTCCATTCAGGGCCAAATGTAGACGATGACCAGAGAGGAAGTCCGCGAGCCAAGCGTGGAGGTTTCCACTGATACCATAAGAGGAGAATTTGCTGAGCAGGGCGGGGTGCCAGACACTATCGAAGGCTCAGGTTTGGTCTCTCTCTCTCAATGGTGAACCACTTTAAAATTATATCGTCCGGATCTTCACCAAAATCTAATCATTTCGTCCTTGTCACATGCACTACCTCTCCGCCACATTTCGACCGAATCTGTCCACAACATTTTAAGATATCCTGTTCACAAAACAAAGAGACAGACAAACAATACCCGCGGACTTCAGGAACTTCAGGAAATGTCGTGTACAGCACGATACTTGTGAAATCCCTGAAATACGTTGTTGACCTTTTGGCCCATGTTGACATCAAAAGTAATTGGTGGTTGGACTCAGGTGATCTGAAATGCAAATTGTCTTCAAATATCAAGTCAATCGGATGAAAATTGACAATTTTTGAAATTTCGTCTTTGTTGACCTTTTGACCTTTAGAACAACAAAAAAAATTTGTTGATTGAATTCAGAGACTTGATCTGCAAATCCTGTTCATATTAAGTGAATCGGATGAAAATTGAGGATTTTAGTAATTGCACCTGTTGTTGACCTTTGGCCTATGTTGACATCAAACATAATTTGTTGTTAAATTAATTGGCCTGATATGCAAATCCTTTTCAAAAATTTCAAGTCAATCAGTTGAAAATTGACAATTTTAGAAAATTGGCCTATGTTGACCTTTTGACCTCAAAATCAACGTGGACCATAAGACCAACTCTACCATCTGGTAGTTTCATGAAGATTGGTTTAAATTTGTGATCTGTCGGCAACTGACAGACAAACAGACACAGGTGAAAACATAACCTTTGGTGGTGGAGGTAAAGATGAGTTAAACGGAGTTCCGGGGAGAGGTGTGTGTGTGTGTGTGTGTGTGTGTGTGTGTGTGTGTGTGTGTGTGTGTGTGTGTATGTGTGTGTGTGTGTGTGTGTGTGTGTGTGTGTGTACGTACGTACGTACGTATGTGTACGTGTGTGTGTGTGTGTGTGTGTGTGTGTGTGTGTGTGTGTGTGTGTGTGTGTGTGTTTTTTTTTTTTTTTTGTAGACAGAGTCGAGGCTCGTGAAAGAGCTAACATTTATCATACAAACAAATCAAACAAACAAGCAAACAAAGTATATAAAAAGGGGAGCGGTCGACAAGATGGGGAGAGAAGGGGAGGAAGCACACAAACACAACATTTGAGAGCAGGGACATCGGGAGATGTTTTTGGAGGGAGAGGGCCTGGGGGGAGGCAGGGTAGGTATAAAACGCAAGGACACCAAGGACTTCCAGGAAAGAGGTCAAAAGTCACCTCAAAAAAGTGGATTTGGGGTGAAATTAGCAGGGGTAGAAAAGATCAAGGTTTTGGATTGGGGAAGATAAGAGATGGTGGTGAACAGCTGTTTTAAAGACCTGGAGGGAGGAGTGGGATTGAAGGGAGTGAGGGAGTTTGTTCCAGAGGCGGGAGAAAAGAGGAATGAAGGAGTGAAGGTGAGCAGAGAGCCTTGATTTTGGCAGTTTAACCATAAGAGGGTTGCAGGTAGATCTTGTGCGACCTGCAGGAATATTTGGGGGACAGAGCACAGAGAGAGCTGGGGGAGCAAGGCCGGAGAGGAGTCGGTAGAAGACGGAAAGACCACCAACCTGCCTGCGGTGATTAAGTGAAAGGCCCTTGGAGTTAGCGTCATCAGGGGAGATTCCAATGATTCTGAACGCTTTGGTTTCAACAGCGTGAAGACGGGCTAGGTGTGAGGCAGGAACACCAGCCCAGAGGGGAGAGCAGTATTCCATTGAGCTGTGGATGAAAGCCTTGTATGTGGTGAGGAGCTCAGGTGTGCCAAGGAAGGACTTCGCACGACGGAGGATGCCCAGTCGGCGACTGGCTTTGGAGGCCGGTTTGTATGTATGTGTGTGTTTGTATGTTTGTGTGTGTTTGTATGTATGTGTGTGTTTGTATGTTTGTGTGTGTGTGTGTCTGTGTGTGTGTGTGTGTTTGCATGCATGTGTGTGTTTGTATGCATGTGTGTGTTTGTATGCATGCATGTGTGTGTTTGTATGTATGTGTGTGTTTGTATGTTTGTGTGTGTTTGTATGTTTGTGTGTGTGTGTGTGTGTGTGTCTGTGTGTGTGTGTGTGTGTGTGTGTGTGTTTGCATGCATGTGTGTGTTTGTATGCATGTGTGTGTTTGTATGTATGTGTGTGTACGTACGTGTGTGTGTGTGTGTGTGTGTGTGTGTGTGTACACACGTGTGTGTGTGTACGTGTGTGTGTGTGTGTGTGTGTGTGTGTGTGTGTGTGTGTGTGTGTGTGTGTGTGTGTGTGTGTATAACACAATCGGGAAGTAGATGGACAAAATAGAAGGATATCTGCAGGAAGAAAGGACTTGGGGGAGAACAAATGCAAGAGGAGGGAAAGGAGGACACATGAAGTGAATAACCTGGACACAGGTGCAAACTCACAATCACAGAGGTGGAATGGAGACGTGGGGAAGAGGCAGAAATAGAAAATACGAATAGTTAAAAAACATCACCTGGACCCCTCATGCTATATGTAATATAAAAGATGGCGGTTAATTGATAGCCTTCCGATATTACATAATGTCACATGTGGTAAACGGTCTCAGGTCAGACTCTTCTTCATGTCTACATGACACAAAATAAAAGAACCAACCACCTTTGGAGGCCATTTTCTCCCCGCAGAGCAGGGGTTGGCCTTTTTGGGGCACTGTGGTCCCCTTTTTGAAGCAATGTTTTATGGTCGGATGCCCTTCCTGCCGCTAACCCTGTTGGTCACCTCGTGCGACACACAGGGAATTACCAGTGAACTGGTACTCACAAATGATCAAATGATCTACATGACACACAAATGATCAAATGATCTACATGACACACAAATGATCAAATGATCTACATGACACACTCATGATCGATCTCCCTGGGTCGACAAATGGACCGACTGTGTAGAGTGGATTTTGCCTTTCGTTCTGATCAAGTCTTTGGGTCATGGACGAAACAAACCTGAGGCGAAGCTGTTGTTTCCCTTTGTATCGATTTCTGGTGCATATTCTTATTGTTGGCCGAGTGTTGTATTTTGAAAAATTACAATCCCAACCACATTCATGGAATGTCAGCTGCACATATTTACAAGGCCCTGTCATTTGAATTTGATCCTCCATTTTGCATCATATGATCTTTTTATGTACAATGGCCTATAATTCCACGACTGTATGCTCTCTCTCCCTAACTCCCAGTGTTGAGGTTACTGGCACATGGACTTGATCCAAACAGCCGCAGCTTTAGTGGAGCAAGTCTTCTGCACCTGGTACGTCTCCCATTCACTCACCTTCATTAACCAGGCTCTACTGTAAGCTTGTACCTTTACAGGTGTGCCCCATTGCTGAGCGTGTCTTGCTTCAGTATTGAACGTATTGATTTTTCAATAACGTTATATTGATGTTCTGTGTCCATTGTGCTTAATGTATTCGTTTAGTGTCACATTGCACTTTGATTTCTTTCACCTGGTCAGTGCGCACAACATGACAGTGTCCAGGCTGCCGAATGGCTCTATAGCCGTGGTGCCACTCCGGACATCCTGGACGGTGACCTTTCTACTCCCCTGCACATCGCTAGTGCTCGTGGTAACACGGACATGTTGCTTTTACTTCTGGCGGTCAGTGGAGCTCTCGTGCGTCATCATACATACCACACTTGGCCTCTGATACCATATTTCCTGAATGTGATCCTCGCACTTACCTTGTACCATTCAGTACCTGATGAGCCAGAATTCAGGTCATCACATCCATCTCCAAGTTCAGTACAAAATATTCAAATTCAAAACTTATCTACATACCTTGTATCTAGCATATGTGAGGTTATCCTCTCACCCACTCATTTCTAGGCTGGTTCTGATCCTTGCTTCCCAGACTGTGACAACCGGCTTCCACTCGATGTTGCTCCTCCTGGCTCTGAGGCCCAGGCTTTGCTTTTGCTGCAGCTTCAGAGGCATGGTGAGTTCGGTGTGTTAATGATTGTAGTCAAATGTAATGGGTAGAGTAGTAGCATAGAGTAGGTATATTCCAGTGAGGTGCAATGGTAGACACAGAAAGAGACCAGGGTAGATGAGCAGTGAGGTACGCAGTGTTATTAAGGATAAGCAGAAGGTATCCTACTATATTAAATAATTAAGGTAATTCTTTGTATGTGTGTGTGTATGTCTGAAAATCATATAAGAAAACAGGGTTCGGTCAATGTCCACAAAATTTTCCATGCATGTTGGTAGTTCCCAGGGTCAGGTCATGGGCACAAAACTGTGAGGGAGAGGGAAGAGACGATTTACGATTTTTGCCTGTACATGTGCCACAGTGCAAGTGGTTTACTGACCCCTGCTGCAGATGGAGGATTGTTAGCTACGGGCCGCAGCACAAAATATGAAGGCCAGTCAATAAGTAACCTTAAAATGGCGATATTCGAAAATGTAATGTGTGTAGTTGTAGACGACATATGTTATATCTATGGGTAAGAGTCATGTTTTGCCTGTTTTAGATCTGGCAACATTGAGCGTAGGACGTCAGTAGAGCAGTTCCAAGATGGCGGCTCCCTGAGAAGCATGTACCAGGGAGGAGCAATGTTCTGTCTTCCGTTTCTTGGGAAGTGAGGGTGTGAATCCCAATGAAATCCATCGCAGAATGAAGATGCAATATGGTGACGCATGTTTATCGCTGCAGCAGGTGTATGACTGGGACAGGAAGCTTTAAAGTGGAGTGTCCAGTGTGGCAGACGCTGCTCACTCGGGCCGGCCTCACACAGCCGACACACCAGAAATGGTCGCAGGAGTTGAGCGTGCTAAGGGAAACCGTCGCGTTACGCTGGATGAAGTGGTCTCTGAATTGAACATTAGCCATGGTTCAGCACACCATATCATTCACAACGTGCTGGGGTTCCGCAAAGTGTCTGCAAGGTGAATGCCAAGACAACTCACACAGGGAACTGAAAGAACGGCGAGTGGACGCATGTGAAGAACTTCTGCGACATTATGAAACAGAAGGCGACACTGTCTTACAGCGAGTAGTGACTCGGGGTGAAAGCTGGGTCCACTACTTTCAGCCAGAAACGAAGAGGGCAAGCAAAGAGTGGCACCATTCAACTTCACCGAAGCCGAAAAAATTCCGCACACAGCCGTCCGCTGGAAAAATGATGCTGACGCTCTTCTGGAATAGCCATGGCCCACTTGTAGAGCATTACATGCCCAGAGGGACCACAATCACCAGTGCATCAAACTGCGACCTCCTTAAAAATCATCTGAAACTAGCAATCGGATCAAAACGTCGTGGACTACTCACTACCAGTGTTTTGCTGCAGCATGACGATGCTTGGCCCCAAACTGTCCGCGCTACAGCTGCAACAATCGTGGACCTGCATTCTGAGTGTCTTCCTCATCCACCCAACTCGCCAGACCTCACCCCTTCGGATTACCACATCTTTGGGCCACTTAAAGAGGCGCTTGGTGAAACCACTGTCCGATCTGACGAAGAGGTCCAAGAGGTGGTGCACGAATGGCTACACAAGCAGCCAAAAGATTATTTTTTCTAGAGGAATCCAGGTCTTAGTAAAGCGCTGGAAAAAATGCATTGAACGCAATTTAGATTATGTTGAAAAATAACAGTTGTTACTCACATACTGTACATGCAATAAACAAGTTGTGAAAAATATTTTAAGGTTACTTATTGTGACTGCCCCTCGTATATTTGCCCCGTCGGTCCATCTCCAAAGACCATGGATTGGTCTCTTTCCGTGTTTAACTTGCTTGGAAAGGAAGTCATCTATTATATATATATTGCGGGCCGTGGTGTCTGTCCGTGCGTTCGTCTGTCTCTCGTTTGCAGCTCCCGCTTGCCACACTGCGGTTGAAAAGCTCAACATTCACATTTGAAATGACGGGAGAACAGACAAGAATAATGTTGATGTTAAATTTTATTTCACAAGTAGGATATTTTGCCCTCTTTTTGGACAAATCCAACCTCTGCCACCTGATGTTGCACCACCATTTTGTGATGGGCGGTGGAAGTAGCTGAAAGATTTGGCTCTGAGTGAAACCAAGAGTACAACACAATTAACCTTTTTAAAGTCCATGAAATAGTTTAAATTGATAGATTAACTGAAACTTTTCCTGTCACTGGCGACGGATACTTTTGCTAGTTATTCATTATTTACATGAATGATTTGGATCTGAAAGAGATAGGGATGGCCTGATGGAGGCCCCTGGAGTACCGTCTGAAAGTGGGTAATAATAATATGGGTAATAATATCTTTTTATTATAACAGAGCAAACGTATATGGTTATGTATGTCGCTATGTATTTTTATATGCGACAAAAACGTCTTCTCCTTCTTCAAATAAAATTACCACCCTCTTAATTGCGTTAAGACTGCTGAGACTCCTCAGACCTTTGACGACTCTTTAATTCCCCCAAAACCTTTCAAACCACCAAGACCCCGGAAGACCCAAAATACCCTGAAGACCCCCAAAGACCCAAAACACCCCAAAGACCCAAAATACCCTTCAAGGCCCTGAGACTCAAAAAGACCCTGAATACCCAAAAACCCAAAATACCCCGAAGACCCAAAAGACCACGAAGACCCAAAAGACCACGAAGACCCAAAAGACCCCAATGACCCAAAACACCCTGAAGACCCAAAACACCCCGAAGACCCAAAACACCTCGAAGACCCAAAACACCCCGAAGACCCAAAACACCCCGAAGACCCAAAACACCCCGAAGACCCAAAACACCCCGAAGACCCAAAACACCTCGAAGACCCAAAACACCCCGAAGACCCAAAACACCCCGAAGACCCAAAACACCCCGAAGACCCAAAACACCCCGAAGACCCAAAACACCCCGAAGACCCAAAACACCCCGAAGACCCAAAACACCCCGAAGACCCAAAACACCCCGAAGACCCAAAACACCCCGAAAACCCAAAACGCACCGAAGACCCAAAACACCGTGAAGACCCAAAGACCCAAAAGACCCTTAAGACCCAAAAGCCCCTGAAGACCCTGAATACCCAAAATGCCTCAAAGGCCCAAAATACCCTGAAGGGCCCAGAGGATCCAAAAGACCCTGAAGACCCAAATGGCCCAGAAGACCCAAAACACCATGAAGACCCAAAAGACACCGAAATGGACAAAGATGCCTACCCCTCTGAAACGACGTGTGGTAAGGCGCACGGAGCGCGCCGAGTCACGCTAGTGCGTAATAATAATGAAAATAGAGATTACATCATACAAGGGGTAATCTTGGAGCATGTCATACAGGAGAAGGGGTGGTAATAGGTACTGAGAGGTAAGCACTCCGAGCAACCAGGTATCTATTGAGAAAGCAAACAAGGTGTTACTGCAAGTACAAAAGAGTTTTTCAGCAAAATAGACACTGACAGGACAAGGGGCCACAGTTTAGGATTGAAGGAGAGTTTTTTTGTATTCACAGTCGGGGCTTGTGGAAGAGCTATTACTAGTACACTGAATGGATCAGGATGCAACAGGAGAAAAAGCAGGGGAATTTAACACCAACAGCAGAGGTGAAGGCCGAGAGATGAAGGCCGAGACAAAGGGGAGTGGACAAACAATGGGTGTGGGGAGGAATGGGGGCTGGAGAGGATGTATAGGGTGGACAAGATGGATACAGAAGGAAACTCTCAGGAGCGAAAACTGGAAATTTGGAAGGAGGAGGGATCGGAGTTGTGTTAGGGGTCTGGGAGGGGGAGGGGAGGAGTGGTTGACGAGGGTAGAAAAGGTCATGGTTTTGGATTTGCAATGATCTGAGGTGGCTGTGGGGTGAGGTGGGGGCTATGGGGTGGGGGCTGCGGGGTTGTGGCTGTGGCGGTACAGGGTGGGGGTGTGGGTTGTGGTGGGGGCTGTGGGATGGGGGCTGTGGGGTTGACGTGGGGGTGGGGGCTGCGGGGCCGGGGCTATAGTGTGGGGGTGTGTGTCGGGGGGCTGCGGGGTTGTGGCTGTGGGGTGGGGTGGGGGTACAGAGTGGGGGTGCGGGGTGTGGTGGGGGCTGTGGGGTGGGGTGTGGGTGGGGGCTGCGGGGTCGGGGCTATAGTGTGGGGGGTATGTTGGGGGTTGTGGCTGTGGGATGGGGTGGGGGTGCAGGAGGGGATGTGGGGTGGGGTGGGGGTGCAGGTTAGGGAAGTTGATTGTATGAATGAAGTGGGGGAGAGGGAAGAAGGGGGAGTGATTTGATGAGTTAAATGAGAGGGTAGAGGGAGGTTGCAGCGGTTGGGTAAATGCCTTCCATTTCTAAGTCCTGGCTTCAACAATAGGTTTACACACACCATAGTCAAGGTAAGTAATCACGTGTACTTTACTATTACACCACTTGTGATAGTAAAGTACACGTGACGTTGTTATATGACACTCATGGTCTTAGCAAGCCAGGAAGAATGGGAAATCCGAATAGGGAAGTTATACACAATCCATTCCAATGGACCATTACTGAAATTGCGTATTTATTACACGTGCTTTTTACTTTCAGCCAATCAGGGACACACAGAACACAACACGAGTTGATGTATTTAAGATAAATAAGAGTTTATGTATTTAAGATACATAAGAGTTGATGTATTTAAGATAAATAAGAGTTTATGTATTTAAGATAAATAAGAGTTTATGTATTCAAGATACATAAGTTTATGTATTTAAGATAAATAAGCGTTTGTGTATTTAAGATAAATAAGAGTTTATGTATTTAAGATAAATAAGAGTTTATGTATTTAAGATACATAAGTTTATGTATTTAAGATAAATAAGCGTTTGTGTATTTAAGATAAATAAGAGTTTATGTATTTAAGATAAATAAGAGTTTATGTATTCAAGATACATAAGTTTATGTATTTAAGATAAATAAGCGTTTGTGTATTTAAGATAAATAAGAGTTTATGTATTTAAGGTAAATAAGAGTTCATGTATTTAAGATAAATAAGAGTTTATGTATTCAAGATACATAAGTTTGTGTATTTAAGATAAATAAGCGTTTGTGTATTTAAGATAAATAAGAGTTTATGTATTTAAGATAAATAAGAGTTTATGTATTTAAGATAAATAAGAGTTTATGTATTTAAGATAAATAAGAGTTTATGTATTTAAGATAAATAAGAGTTTATGTATTCAAGATACATAAGTTTGTGTATTTAAGATAAATAAGCATTTGTGTATTTAAGATAAATAAGAGTTTATGTATTTAAGATAAATAAGAGTTCATGTATTTAAGATAAATAAGAGTTTATGTATTTAAGATAAATAAGAGTTCATGTATTTAAGATAAATAAGAGTTTATGTATTTAAGATAAATAAGAGTTTATGTATTCAAGATACATAAGTTTGTGTATTTAAGATAAATAAGCGTTTGTGTATTTAAGATAAATAAGAGTTTATGTATTTAAGATAAATAAGAGTTTATGTATTTAAGATAAATAAGAGTGTATGTATTTAAGATAAATAAGAGTTTATGTATTTAAGATAAATAAGAGTTTATGTATTCAAGATACATAAGTTTGTGTATTTAAGATAAATAAGCGTTTGTGTATTTAAGATAAATAAGAGTTTATGTATTTAAGATAAATAAGAGTTCATGTATTTAAGATAAATAAGATTTATGTATTTAAGATAAATAAGAGTTTATGTATTTAAGATAAATAAGAGTTTATGTATTTAAGATAAATAAGAGTTTATGTATTTAAGATAAATAAGAGTTTATGTATTTAAGATAAATTAGAGTTTATGTATTTAAGATACATACGAGTTTATGTATTTAAGATACATAAGAGTTTATGTATTTAAGATAAATAAGAGTTTATGTATTTAAGATAAATAAGAGCTTATGTATTTAAGATAAATAAGAGTTTATGTATTTAAGATAAATAAGAGCTTATGTATTTAAGATAAATAAGAGTTTATGTATTTAAGATAAATTAGAGTTTATGTATTGAAGACAAATAAGAGTTTATGTATTGAAGATAAATAAGAGTTTATGTATTTAAGATAAATAAGAGTTCATGTATTTAAGATAAATAAGATTTATGTATTTAAGATAAATAAGAGTTTATGTATTTACGATAAATAAGAGTTTGTGTATTTAAGATAAATTAGAGTTTATGTATTTAAGATACATACGAGTTTATGTATTTAAGATACATAAGAGTTTATGTATTTAAGATACATAAGAGTTTATGTATTTAAGATAAATAAGAGTTTATGTATTGAAGATAAATAAGAGTTTATGTATTTAAGATACATACGAGTTTATGTATTTAAGATACATAAGAGTTTATGTATTTAAGATACATAAGAGTTTATGTATTTAAGATAAATAAGAGTTTATGTATTTAAGACAAATAAGAGTTTATGTATTGAAGATAAATAAGAGTTTATGTATTTAAGATACATACGAGTTTATGTATTTAAGATACATAAGAGTTTATGTATTTAAGATACATAAGAGTTTATGTATTTAAGATAAATAAGAGTTTATGTATTTAAGATACATAAGAGTTTATGTATTTAAGATAAATAAGAGTTTATGTATTTAAGATAAATAAGAGTTTGTGTATTTAAGATAAATAAGAGTTTATGTATTTAAGATAAATAAGAGTTTATGTATTTAAGATAAATAAGAGTTCATGTATTTAAGATAAATAAGATCTATGTATTTAAGATAAATAAGAGTTTATGTATTTAAGATAAATAAGAGTTTATGTATTTAAGATAAATTAGAGTTTATGTATTTAAGATACATACGAGTTTATGTATTTAAGATACATAAGAGTTTATGTATTTAAGATAAATAAGAGTTTATGTATTTAAGATAAATAAGAGCTTATGTATTTAAGATAAATAAGAGTTTATGTATTTAAGATAAATAAGAGCTTATGTATTTAAGATAAATAAGAGTTTATGTATTTAAGATAAATTAGAGTTTATGTATTGAAGACAAATAAGAGTTTATGTATTGAAGATAAATAAGAGTTTATGTATTAAAGATAAATAAGAGTTTATGTATTTAAGATATATAAGAGTTTATGTATTTAAGATAAATTAGAGTTTATGTATTTAAGATACATAAGAGTTTATGTATTTAAGTTAAATAAGAGTTTATGTATTTATGATAAATAAGAGTTTATGTATTTAAGATAAATAAGAGTTTATGTATTTAAGATAAACAAGAGTTTATGTATTTAAGATAAATAAGAGTTTATGTATTTAAGATAAATAACAGTTTATGTATTTAAGATATGTTGGCTCCAACGATAAAAAATCAGATCCAAAATCCCCCGGAAAAAAAATAAAAATACACCACTGATGATACCTTTTACAGTTTACACCACTTAAATATCGTGTTAAATTAGTCTCTCTCAGGTTAATGAAGTTTGGTTTTTATACCTGAGACCATAGTCTCATTGTCTGACCAGGTGAAAGGCTCAAGGATGTTTCTGATGATAACCTTTATCATTTTTAGCTCACCTGGAACGAAGTTCAGGAGAGCTTATGATATGGCGTGTTGTCGGTCGTCTGTCAGTCCGTCCGTCCATCCATCCGTAACACTTGCAAATTCTTCTCCGAAACTGCTGAAGGGATTGTGACCAAACTTGGCACAAATGATATTTGTTGTGTTGTGACTGAAGTTTGTTCACGTTCACGACATTTTAAAAAATTGGGGTCTAAAAGAGTCTATGGGGGGTCAAAATGGGTGCAGATTTGACCTTTCCAAATAGGTATTTGCTTTTTCCTCTGAAAGTACAAATGCAATTCCGATGAAACTTGACCACAACCTTCATCACCTGTGATGTACCGAAGTTTGTTCATGGCACTAAGAAAATCAAAGTCTAAGGTGGTATACGGGGGTCAAAGTGGGTCCAGGTTTGAACCCCCCAAAATAGGTATTTGCTATTTCCTCGGAAACTACACACACTGTTTCGATGAAATTTGACCACAACCTTCACCACTCGTGATGTACCAATGTTTGTTCACGGCATTAAAAAAAATCTGCCCCTTTGGGCGTCTACAGGGGGTTGCCCTCCAAAATAGGTATTTGCTTTCTTCTCAGAAACTACACATGCAATTTCAATGAAACTTCACCTCAACCTGTTCATCAACCTTGATGTATCAATGTTTGTTCAAGGCATTAGAAAAATTGGGGTCTGAGGAGGTATATGGGGTTGGGGTGGGGGGTGCCCCCCAAAATAGATGTTTTTTGTTTGTTTGTTTTAAAGTCTTATGATTACGTTAATTATGATTCTAAATACTGCCCTGTCTTCTAGCAACCATTGAAATTGGTTTAAAAATTAAAATACCTTTAGTCAGTGCAGTATACTGTTTTCTCTGTGACCACCAACCCCGAATCCCATATGTTATGTTGTTTTCTCTGTGACCCCCCCAACCCCGAATCCCATATGTTATGTTGTTTTCTCTGTGACCCCCAATCCTGAATCCCATCTGTGATGTTGTTTTCTCTGTGACCCCCAATCCTGAATCCCATATGTTATGTTGTTTTCTCTGTGACCCCCAATCCTGAATCCCATATGTTATGTTGTTTTCTCTGTGACCACCAACCCTGAATCCCATATGTTATGTTGTTTTCTCTGTGACCCCCAATCCTGAATCCCATATGTTATGTTGTTTTCTCTGTGACCCCCAATCCTGAATCCCATATGTTATGTTATTTTCTCTGTGACCCCCAACCCCGAATCCCATATGTTATGTTGTTTTCTCTGTGACCCCCAACCCCGAATCCCATATGTTATGTTGTTTTCTCTGTGACCCCCAACCCCGAATCCCATATGTTATGTTGTTTTCTCCTTGACCCCCCCAACCCCGAATCCCATATGTTATGTTGTTTTCTCTGTGACCCCCCCCAACCCCGAATCCCATATGTTATGTTGTTTTCTCTGTGACCCCCAATCCTGAATCCCATCTGTGATGTTGTTTTCTCTGTGACCCCCAATCCTGAATCCCATCTTATGTTGTTTTCTCTGTGACCCCCAACCCCGAATCCCATATGTTATGTTATTTTTGCTTTTGTCTATTCATGGACAATTTTAATTTATATAAATATACACTGATTTCTCCTAATATCCCAGCCCGACAAGCATCGGCGGAGTTTGGGGGGAGGTGGGGGGGGGGCATTCCCCCACCATAATGTTTTTCAGTAGTTACAATCAATATAAAAACATCCCGTATTTAAACGTGAGTAAAATAATGAACGTAAACTGTATTTGTGATTTCACTACACCTATGCCGACAAGCTACCTGTAATGTATGTACAAACTCCTCCATGAGCATTATACATTGTAGAGAGAAAGACATAAAGGGTTAAGTTGCCTTCATTCATTGCCTTGTCTCGACCAATGAGCCGCCATTGTGCTCAGAGGTGTTCCACTTACCTGTGTACGAGGGGACAATGTCCAATCTGGTGGTTGGACTCACTTTAAACCACACACTAATGACGTCAGCCACAACGTCGTGATGTCACATTGTAAATTATACTATTAATCATTATTATAAATTACGAATTAAAATGCTGAAAATATATTTAGTTTGGGCCTTACTTACATTGACAACATTTGGGTTCAGAGTGCAATATGTATACAATTTGAATGAACGAACATGACGTTGTGTACACGTGACGTCATACTCCAGGGGATCCTGCCATGGCTAATTCCACGTTGCATTGTGAAGTCGACTTAATCAGCAATACAGGTAACGCCATTGCGCACGCTTTCAGGTATGTTCAGGCAGCTGGAGGTGGCGTTCTGATTTACCTTCGTCCCATTATGCGTCATGTATGACGTCAGCGTGACGTTGGTACTGTGCTGATATACTCATGGAATATAAAGTACCAGGATTAAGTGTTTCACCATTGTGAAGTATCATAATCGTCAATGTGGGGTTAATGTTTCCACGCATGCGTACTTCCGTGTTTGTTGTTGGCATTGTCTCGATATGAAGATGATGTTCTGTGTCGATACAAGACGTTGATTGGTTGGACAGGACAGGAGTGTACCTTTGCTGACAGGGTTTGGGGAGAATGAGCTGAGGGAGAGCCGAGAAGGTAGAGAAAAGGAGATGCTTCGCCATGCGCAGGGCCTCATCCATTCTGGCTCGAGCCTCAACACCCGGGATCATCGTGGTGTTGCCATGGTAACAAAGTACCTTCACAGTTCATAAATCTCGAACTTCTGACTGCACCTGATGGACTTTTGGTCTCTTCTCCCCATGCCCTCCTGCTCTCCTTATGCTCATCATCTTCTTCCTCCTCCCTCTCCTTGTGCTCATCATCTTCTTCCTCCCCCCTCTCCCTCTCCTTCTCTTCCTTACTATACTGTATACATTCTCCTTTTTTTTTGCCATTTTCAGCTTTACTTGTACACCTTGTTATTAGGCCGAGAAAAATATATTTCCGGGTTCTGGTCAGCGCGCGCATCGATTTTGACCCTGCGCGTCAACAATTTTCTTTTTTCAAATTTGGTATCGACGTTCGCGCACGGTTCTCCCCTACAAAACTGCGTTTAGGTTGTCCAAATCCAACCAGCCGTTCCAAAGATATGAGTAGTTTTGTGTGCCGTGACGTCATCTATCTATAATTCCAGTAATCTCTGTGTGTATGTGTGTGTGTGTGTATGTGTGTGTGTGTGTGTGTATGTGTGTGTGTCTCTGTGTCTGTGACCGCTGTTTCTCGACAACCACGGGTCCGATATACTTGAAACTTGCCAGGTATATTGCTGGGGACCTGAGGATGTGCCTTTTCAAGGTTTCATATTAATCGGACAAGTAGTTACCGAGCTATGGCGATTTCTTTACCAAACTCCGCAAGCTGTTCGCTTTGGACCAAACCATTTCATGTAAATAGAGGGGGGGATTGTCACCGTACTCGCAAGCCGTTCGCTTTGGCTTTGCGAATGGACCAAACCATTTCATGAACCAAACCATTTCATGTAAATAGAGGGGGGGGATTGTCACCGTACTCGCAAGCCGTTCGCTTTGGCTTTGCGAATGGACCAAACCATTTCATGTAAATAGAGGGGGGGGGGGGATTGTCACCGTACTCGCAAGCCGTTCGCTTTGGCTTTGCGAATGGACCAAACCATTTCATGTAAATAGAGGGGGGGATATAATTTTAGATATATATATAGTACGGGCATGCCCTAGTGAATCCAATAGGGAAGTTGCATGTGACGTCATCGTCTTAGTCACGTGACCGCTTGGGTGGCAAAACATTGCTTCTGCCACCATACGTCATGGCGGCAATTTGAAACTCGTCTCACATATAAATTGCCCCCTACACGATGGTAAAGAGTTGTTGTGCTGTCGGATGTACAGCCCGATTTCATCCGGACGACACAACGCTAAAACGGATTCATGGCTGCCTTGACTGCAGCTCTCAGGTGAGAATATGGCTCATGAGGTTGTTACCTTCGCTCGCGAAGCGAAAAGCAGGATTAGGCATTTGGTTACGTACATGTGGATTGTGTATGGCGTACGTGTGGAGTGTGTGTGGCGTACGTGTGGCGTACTTGTGGCGTACTTGTGGAGTGTGTGTGGCGTACATGTGGCGTACATGTGGCGTACTTGTGGAGTGTGTGTGGCGTATGTGTGGCGTACTTGTGGCGTCCGTGTGGAGTGTGTGTGGCGTACATGTGGCGTACTTGTGGAGTGTGTGTGGCGTATGTGTGGCGTATGTGTGGCGTCCGTGTGGAGTGTGTGTGGCGTACTTGTGGCGTACTTGTGGAGTGTGTGTGGCGTCCGTGTGGAGTGTGTGTGGCGTATGTGTGGCATCCGTGTGGAGTGTGTGTGGCGTACTTGTGGCGTACGTGTGGAGTGTGTGGCGTACGTGTGGAGTGTGTGTGGCGTACTTGTGGCGTATGTGTGGCGTCCGTGTGGAGTGTGTGTGGGGTACTTGTGGCGTACGTGTGGAGTGTGTGTGGCGTATGTGTGGAGTGTGTGTGACGTACGTGTGGCGTACGTGTGGAGTGTGTGTGGCGTACTTGTGGAGTGTGTGTGGCGTACTTGTGGCATACGTGTGGAGTGTGTGTGGACCGCGGAGTGCGTGTGGCGTACTTGTGGGTCCACACGGGTCCACAGGCAGATGACACAGCCTCGGTTTCTCGCAATACCGCGAAAACGCCTCAACAGGCAAGCTACGGGCGTAAACTGACAGGTCCGTCTGACGAAACGACAGCTTTCCCACCATGTTGTTTATGCCACCCAAGATGGCGGCCGGAACCGGTTGCCATGGACGACGCCCACGCGATGCAAGGCCTCTATCGGCTGGATATTGTCATTTATTGAAACGAAGACGTTCTTTGTCGGGTTCGTGTGAAGCAACCAGAAGGCCTAGAGAGCTGTGGGTGGTCTCGTTAGTTAGGCCTGGATCCTATCTCGTTTGTCATGAAGTAGTAAGTGTCTGTGATAATCTGGTGGACAGGGAGAAGAGATCGTGGGAGACCATCGGCCTGTTAGACCACTTGCGCATGCGCAGTGTTGACGCGATCGACGCATTGGAATGTTTAACGGTACGGCGAGGCGATCTCGAGATCGCAATGGCAGTCTATAATATGCTTGAAGAACTTAATAATTTTCAGAATAAATACATTTTAAAATAACTTAAGCTTGTGTTCATTATTTACAAAAAAAAAGGCCTACAAGTCCCATTGGCTGTCTTTAATTTCTCTCTGGACGGCGCCACAGCAGATGAGGAGGCCTGCAAGGCATGAGGACACAAAAAACACCTCTATATGTGCAATCCATGCTTTAAAAAAAAACAAAAAAAACTGCATCGCCGCATCAATTCTGGAACTTTGGTCTGACCAGAGACCAGCAATATATTTTTTTCGGCCTTATCTTGGCCCTCGTTGTATTTCCTCACTAACCACGAACTCGCATTATTCCTGACACCTCCTTCGTCCCCAATTTCGGGATTGAATTATCAGCTGCACACGGCGGCTGTGTTTGGCTATCTCTCTGTATCTCGACTGCTGCTGGACAACGGGGCAGACCCAAGTCTCGAAGACACAGCAGGGAACACTCCTTTACACCTGGCAGCTCGGTTCGGCCAGGTATTGATGGATGTGATATGTGCATAGAATCATTCAATCATTCTGTCATTCATTCGTATGATGATAAATGCATTGTTCTCTCCCATTCAATCGTCGTCACCAGTTTCTGTCACATCCATTTTCGAGCTGACGTATTATCCCATTCCAGGTATATTGTGATCAGTTTGTCGGTACGAGGGGATGACATGACCAATAAATCCATGACATGACCAATACATCCATGACATGACCAATAATTCCATGGCATGACCAATAAATCCATGACATGACCAATACATCCATGACATCACCAATAATTCCATGGCATGACCAATAAATCCATGACATGACCACTAAATCCACAACATGACCACTAAATCAATGACATGACCACTAAATCAATGACATGACCAATAAATCCATGACATGACCACTAAATCCACAACATGGCCACTAAATCCATGACATGACCACGAAATCAATGACATAACCAATAAATCCATGGCATGCCCACTAAATCCACAACATGACCACTAAATCCACAACATGACCACTAAATCAATGACATGACCACTAAATCAATGACATGACCAATAAATCCATGACATGACCACGAAATCAATGACATAACCAATAAATCCATGGCATGCCCACTAAATCCACAACATGACCACTAAATCCACAACATGACCACTAAATCCATGACGTAACCAATAAATCCATGACGTAACCAATAAATCCATGACGTAACCAATAAATCCATGACGTAACTAATAAATCCATGACATAACCAACAAATCCATGACATGACCACTAAATCCACAACATGACCACGAAATCCATGACATGACCACTAAATCCATGACGTAACCAATAAATCCATGACGTAACCAATAAATCCATGACGTAACCAATAAATCCATGACGTAACCAATAAATCCATGACGTAACCAATAAATCCATGACGTAACCAATAAATCCATGACGTAACCAATAAATCCATGACATAACCAATAAATCCATGACATGACCACTAAATCCACAACATGACCACTAAATCCATGACATGACCACGAAGTCAATGACATAACCAATAAATCCATGACATGCCCACTAAATCCACAACATGACCACTAAATCCACAACATGACCACTAAATCCATGACGTAACTAATAAATCCATGACGTAACCAACAAATCCATGACATGACCACTAAATCCACAACATGACCACTAAATCCATGACATGACCACTAAATCCATGACGTAACCAATAAATCCATGACGTAACCAATAAATCCATGACGTAACCAATAAATCCATGACGTAACCAATAAATCCATGACATAACCAATAAATCCATGACGTAACCAATAAATCCATGACGTAACCAATAAATCCATGACATAACCAATAAATCCATGACATAACCAATAAATCCATGACGTAACCAATAAATCCATGACATGACCACTAAATCAATGACATGACCAATAAATTCATGACATGACCACTAAATCCACAACATGACCACTAAATCCATGAGCTGACCACTAAATCAATGTCATAAGTCATAACCAATAAATCCATGACATGACCACTAAATCCACAACATGACCACTAAATCCATGACATGACCACTAAATCAATGACATGACCAATAATTCCATGACGTGACCAATAATTCCATGACATGACCAATAATTTCACGACATGACCAATAAATCCATAGCATGACCAATAATTCCATGACATGACCAATAATTCCATGACATGACCAATAATTCCATGACATGACCAATAATTCCATGACATGACCAATAAATTCCACGACGTGACCAATAAATCCACGACATGACCAATAAATCCATAGCATGACCAATAATTCCATGACATGACCAATAATTCCATGACATGACCAATAATTCCATGACATGACCAATAATTCCATGACATGACCAATAATTCCACGACATGACCAATAATTCCACGACATGACCAATAAATCCACGACATGACCAATAATTCCATGACATGACCAATAATTCCATGACATGACCATTAATTCCATGACATGACCAATAATTCCATGACATGACCAATAATTCCATGACATGACCAATAATTCCATGACATGACCAATAATTCCATGACATGACCAATAAATTCCACGACGTGACCAATAAATCCACGACATGACCAATAAATCCATAGCATGACCAATAATTCCATGACATGACCAATAATTCCATGACATGACCAATAATTCCATGACATGACCAATAATTCCATGACATGACCAATAATTCCACGACATGACCAATAATTCCACGACATGACCAATAAATCCATGACATGACCAATAATTCCATGACATGACCAATAATTCCATGACATGACCATTAATTCCATGACATGACCATTAATTCCATGACATGACCAATAATTCCATGACATGACAAATAATTCCATGAAATGACCAATAATTCCATGACATGACCATTAATTCCATGACATGACCAATAATTCCATGACATTTCATTCCATGACCAATAATTCCATGTTTATCTGTGTTTATCTGTTTGTTTGTTTATCTGCTTGTTTATCTGTTTGTTTATCGGGTTGTTTATCTGTTTGTTTATCTGTTTGTTTATCGGTTTGTTTATCTGTTTGTTTATCGGTTTGTTTATCTGTTTGTTTATCTGTTTGTTTATCTATTTTTCTGTGTCTGTTTGCCGTTTACTATGTTTGTTTATCTGCTTGTTTATCTCTGTTTTTATTTATCTGTTTATCAATTTGTTTATCTGGTTGTTTACCTGGTTGTTTATCTGGTTGTTTGTTTATCTGTTCATCTATTTGCTTATATGCTTGTTTTTATGTTTGTTTTTATGTTTGTTTAACTGTTTGTTTATCTATATGTATATATGTTTATCTGTATGCCTCGCCGTGCGTGCGATAAACCAGGATGGCAGTTGGTAGGTGCGCTGAGATTCGAACACAGGCTGGGTAGATGGCTCAGAGGTGGGTGTGCGTGCATCTAGGGCTCTATGCTATCCTGCTAGTTCTTAGCTAAGTGATTCAATCAGAAGATAGTTCCTCCCATGGTATGAGATTTAACTCTTGCATTTTACCATCTAACACCCTCACTCTCCCACAACCCCTTTGCCCCTTCCGGCTTCCCCCACACCTACCCCTCCCTTTTCTCCCAATTCCTTTGTGGAGGCTCAAACAGCACAGCTGTTGCTCCGTCATGGAGCCAACCCAAACGTGTCTAACCACAAACAGCAGTCGCCATCAGGTAAGCATCTCATCTGTACAAGTTTGTCTGTTTTATACACTCTACATCCCAACAACCAGCATGTAATTTACTTCCAAAATGTTGCTCCTTTACCATTATACTTGTAACTTTTTGTACACCGCTCCTTTCCTATTCCATCTCCAGGCACTGCATGACGTCATCGCCGGGTGCCAAAGGGGGCCCGGTGATGACGTGCGCTGAAAGGGAGTACTCGGTTTTCACTCCGGTTTCTTTTCTTTTTCTTGGTTGTCCGGGCGATATCTCAGCCATCCTTTGAGCTAGGAAGCTGAAATTTGGGCACAATAGTGAGCACATGCTTTGGCAAAAACAGAATTTTTTGTTTTTTGATTAATCAATTAATTGATTAGTTACTTAATTATTATTGATTAATTAAAGGGCCACAGACACAGAAAATCATGTTTGGTTTAATTAATAGATATTGCTTCACTTAACACTTAATCGTCCTTTAAAAAAAAAAAAAATCACTCGATTGGCCCCCGCCACCCAAAAACGGCGATTTGATTGCTCATGTGACTGGCTACGTCATCGAGGGAATTTTTGTTGCTGCTGGTAGTTTTTAATAATGATTTTGACTATCAGAAGATTCTTGGTCAGGCAGTTATCATTGCGTGCTGAGAAACCTTTCCCTCGATTACATCACACAGGTGACATCATGAATGAACATCACGATTTTAGGGGCGGGACTCCACTACCAGATAAAAACTACCAGCAGCAACAAAAATTCCCTCGATGACGTAGCCAGTCACATGAGCAATCGAATCGCCGTTTTTTGGGTGGCGGGGGCCAATCGAGTGATATTTATTCAAAAAAAAGGACGATTAAGTGTTAAGTGAAGCAATATCTATTAATTAAACCAAACATGATTTTCTGTGTCTGTGGCCTTTTAAGTACTTGTACTGTATATTTCCTTTCTCATCTGGGCAATATTTCAGGCATCTTTTGAGCTAGGAAGCTGATATTTGGACATGACAATGACCAGGTTTTTGGACATGCCAATGGCCATTTGGCTGTAAAGGGTATTTTTGATTTATTGATTAATCAATTAATCGATTAATTATTTAATAAATTAAGCTATTAGCCTATTGATTAAAAAATTTGTTATTTTACGATTATTATTTATTTATTTTAATTACACAGTTAATTTATCAATTATTGTACACCTCTCCCTCCTAATACCATCTCCATGTGCTGCACGGCGGCATATCGCCGTGCCCCGAAGACGCCCTGGCAATGTGGCGTGCTGGAGGATGTTATTTATTTATTTGGCATGGGGGCTGTGTACTTTGAATGTATCTGTGTTTGTTTTTTCTCTTTATACTCGGTCTTTTGTTTACAATCCTTCTCAGTACATGAATCCGAGAAATCGCAACTCAAAAGCCTTAGTAAGTCTTCAATTTTAAATGTTGGTGCATCTTTGCTGTAGAAAACGTACTTGTATGGGAGGATAAAACAAATCCAGGGAGGAATGATTTGATAATGGACGACCAGGTTCATGAAACTTGTCCTTTGACTCACTCAGATTTGCATTCGCCATTTTGTTTTGTGACGTTTAAAACGTTTTCATGACCTTGCATGCTTATTCTTGCGCCTTGCATGCTTTTGATGTTTCCACAAGCAAGTGTTGTGGTTTGGAAATTTAAATCCTGTTCTTTGTAATGTTTGAATTGAATGTTTCCG
Organism: Myxine glutinosa; assembly: GCF_964187855.1. Lineage (NCBI taxonomy): Eukaryota > Metazoa > Chordata > Myxini > Myxiniformes > Myxinidae > Myxine > Myxine glutinosa. Next base: position 6,411,676 of record NC_136273.1, on the reverse strand, counting down.
ATGTTTGTAGTTGTTAGTGCATGTGTGATGTCCACTAATTGGCATATTTATTTATTTTGCTGCACCATTGGTTGACTGTAGAGTTTGAAGGCAATTCATCTTCTCAACCAAATATTGAGAGGTAAGATAACCGCCCCGAGAAAGAAGGCAAAGCGACGTTTTGGCCATAAAGACATCTCTTCTTGCTTTGCAGAAGGGCTCATGTCCGAAACGTCATTTGGCCTTGTTACTCATGAGTCGTCTCCCAATATTTGATTGAAATTGTCCTTATTTTTCCACCGATGCAGAACTCCGTCCAGGTTTTCCTGTTTCCTTGCTGGCTGATCTATCTGTACCTGTGTTGATGGTGCCCTCTCAGACCACCACCACCACCACATTAACTCTGATGTCCCTCAAGGTTCTGTCGTCTCGCCCTCCCTCGTTTTCTTATTTTCAGCAATGACCTCATCACAGCTACAAACAACCCTGTCCATTCTTTCGCTTACAACTTCACGCTCCACTCCTCTACAAGTTTTAAATCCCAGTGCACCTTCTCCCAATCCCTTGCTGGTGATTGCCTCTGTTTCCTCCACCAGTCGTGATCTCTGTCTCATCCTCCAATGGGGCTCCGACAACATTGTCTTCCTCAATCAGTCCAAGACTAAAACCCTCCTCATATCCAGCAAGAGCAACACAACCACCCATCCTCTTCTCATGTCCAGCTGTCAACTCCAGCAGTCCTCCTCCATTAAGATGCACGGTGTCACCATCTCCAGCATTCTTTCCTGGCAGCCTCACTCCTCAAAAACCATGGTTTCCCCTTCAGAGCCCACAAATACTTCAACTCCCATCAGGTTCTCAGCCTCTACAAATCCCAAGACAGATTGGTGATGGAATACCGCTCCCATGTCTCTATCAATCATCAGTATTCTGGATCGCTTCCAACCCAAGGTTGTCTGACTGATTAATAACCCCACTCTGTCGAGCCTTCTCTAACCTTTGACCCATCTGAGAGAAGCCTCTTCTCCTGCTACTCTCCCAGTCAGTGCTCTGTCTAACTCTCTGTTTCTGTCCCTCCTCCTCTCCACTCTGTTTGTAACACCTGTCTTGCATGCTTCGACCCATCAGCCTTTCCTTTTTGGCTTCCAGCCTGTTCTCTGAAAATGGCCAGAGAGATGTTGACTTCCACAAGCACATGATCAGATGAACCAATTGGCCCAGAGGAAGAGCATGATACATTGGCAGGGAAGTTAGTCATCACCAAGTCGAGAAGGGAGGATTTTTCATTGACAAAACCTGTGTGGCAAGTTCACGGATCGAGACAGTCCCATAGTCACAGAAGTCCTTTGCAGAAGTACCATGGCTGGTGAGACAGGTACCAACACCCAGCCACGTTGCGTGGTGACAATTGAAATCACCACATATGAGGAAGAGAGAGAGAGTTTGGATGAGTGGTTAAAAGTTTGCTCACATATTCTGAAAGAGATGCAGATGGAGTCCTCACTGTTGGGAGGATGGTTCAACACACAGACAAACATGAGGTGGGAGAGGAGGGAATGTCGCAGCCATAGGTTCCCTTGGGGTTTGGGAGGTAAAAGAGCAGAACATGGAGAGTGAGAAATGGAGTTGTTGATGTATAGTGTGACTGCACCTCCAGGACGGTTCATGTCTATCAAATCGGAGGAGACAATAGCCAGGGAGAGACATTAAAGAGTCAGGGACGTCCTGAGGGAGGATGGTTCTGTTCAACAAAATGATATCCGGTTTATCAGCAACAGCCTGGATTGAGAGATCTGTCAGGTTGGAGTGGAGGCCTTGGATGTTTGAAGTCCATACAGATAGGGACAGGGGAGGAGGAGCTGCTGGTAGGGCGTATGAATGTGGAAAGGAGCAAGGATAGGGTGTGGGGCGGGGGTGCTGGGAGAGTGCAGTGCTGGGGAAAAGAAAAGCTGGGGGAGGACATGGGACTGGGGCGAAGTTGGGGGAGGCTGTGGCCCTGGGGTGAAGCTGGAGGGGTGTGTTGCTGGGGTGAATCTGGAGGGGTGTGGGGTTGGGGTGAAGCTGGAGGGGTGTTGGGCTGGGCTAAAGCTGGAGGAGGTATGGCGCTGGGGTGAAGCTGGAGGGGTGTGGGGCTGGGGTGAAGCTTGAGGGGTGCGTGGCTGGGGTAAAGCTGGAGGGGTGAGGGGCTGGGGTGAAGCTTGAGGGGTGTGGGGCTGGGGTGAAGCTGGAGGTGTGCGGGGCTGGGGTGAAGCTGGAGGTGTGCGGGGCTGGGGTGAAGCTGCAAGGGTGCGTGGCTGGGGTGAAGCTGGAGGGGTGTGGGGCTGGGCAAAGCTGGGGGAGGTACGGTGCTGGGGTGAAGCTGGGGGGTGGGGGGTGTGGGGCTGGGGTGAAGCTGGAGGGGTGTGGGGCTGGGGTAAAGCTGGAGGAGGTACGGCACTGGGCAAAGCTGGGGGGTGCTAAGTGGGGGAGGAGGAACTGGGCGGGGGCAAAGCCGGGAGGGATGTGGGGGGAATTGAGAGGTGGAGGGGTGTGGGGCTTGGGCGAAGCTTGAGGGGTGTGGGGCTGGGGTAAAGCTGGAGGAGGTATGGGGCTGGAGTGAAGCTGGAGGGGTGTGGGACTGGGGTGAAGCTTGAGGGGTGTGGGGCTGGGCAAAGCTGGGGGGTGCTAGGTGGGGGAGGAGGAACTTGGCGGGGGCAAAGCCTGGAGGGATGTGGGGGGAATTGAGAGGTGGAGGGGTGGGGGAGAAACCCTGAGGGCGAGGCTTTAGACTAGTGGGGGCAGGTCGAAGGAGAAGCTGCGAGGGGGTGGGTCAAGGGGGAGGCAGAGACAGGATGGGATGATGAGGAAGCAGATTGGGGAGGGGGGGAAGTGGGGAAGGGGGGCTGGGTACTGACACGGAATGGGTTTGACATCATGGATGGATGTGAAGGGGAATTTATTGTTGTGTCCATACAACCTTTACAAAATGGACGTCTCAGGATTCCCAATCTGGATATATGCCGACAGACACCATGGGTGGGGTGGTAATAATGGTTTTGGTTGAAGGGGAAAAAAAAGGAACCGCCTATAGAGGCCATTTTTCCCTGCAGAGCGGGGGTTGGCCTTTTTTCGGGCACCATGGTCTCCTTTTTGAAGCAATGCTTTTATGGCCGTATGCCCTTCCTACCACCAACCCTGTTAGTCACCTCTTGCGACACGCAAGGAATTACCAGTGAACTGGTACTCAATTTGCCGACCTCGGAAGGATGACGTGCTGAATCAACCCCCCTGGTGTTAATTCATCGATCAACCGGGATTCGAACCCAGGATCCTAGGATCCCAAGCCGCACCCTAACCGCTAAGCCAACGAACCCAGAATCCTGGGATCCCAAGCCGGCACCCTAACCGCTAAGCCAACGAACCCAGGATCCTGGGATCCCAAGCCGGCACCCTAACCGCTAAGCCAACGAACCCAGAATCCTGGGATCCCAAGCCGGCACCCTAACCGCTAAGCCAACGAACCCAGGATCCTAGGATCCCAAGCCGCACCCTAACCGCTAAGCCAACGAACCCAGAATCCTGGGATCCCAAGCCGCACCCTAACCGCTAAGCCAACGAACCCAGGATCCTGGGATCCCAAGCCGGCACCCTAACCGCTAAGCCAACGAACCCAGGATCCTGGGATCCCAAGCCGGCACCCTAACCGCTAAGCCAACGAACCCAGAATCCTGGGATCCCAAGCCGGCACCCTAACCGCTAAGCCAACGAACCCAGGATCCTAGGATCCCAAGCCGCACCCTAACCGCTAAGCCAACGAACCCAGAATCCTGGGATCCCAAGCCGGCACCCTAACCGCTAAGCCAACGAACCCAGGATCCTAGGATCCCAAGCCGGCACCCTAACCGCTAAGCCAACGAACCCAGGATCCTAGGATCCCAAGCCGCACCCTAACCGCTAAGCCAACGAACCCAGGATCCTGGGATCCCAAGCCAGCACCCTAACCGCTAAGCCAACGAACCCAGGATCCTGGGATCCCAAGCCGGCACCCTAACCGCTAAGTCAACGAACCCAGGATCCGAGGATCCCAAGCTGGCACCCTAACCGCTCAGCCAACGAACCTGGGATCCCAAGCCGCACCCTAACCGCTAAGCCAACACCAGGCAGGCAGACAGACAGACAGAAACATTGGAGCAAATGACAATATCTCTGTGTTTTTTAAGCTTTGGTTGAAGACACGGAGGAAAATGGAGATGTAGTTACAAGAGGAGGCTCGATGAATTAAACGTTTTGGAGTGAAGAGGTTTTGGGAAATAAGCTGGGGGATGTTCTGACCTTTTTGCTGTGATTGATGCTGTGAAGAGAAACATGTTGAGGTGGTTTGGTCATGTGTTGAGGAAGGATGAAAGTGACTTGTTGAGAAGAGTGATGGAAATGAATGTAGAAGGAAGTAGAGGACGGGGAAGACCGAGAAAGACTTGGCTAAAGATGGTCGAAGAAGAAATGCGGGCAAGGGGGTTAAACAAGGAGAGATGCAGAAAATAGGGCAAAATGGAGAAGATTGTCATGGGGACCGCAAGGCTAACCCCCTCTCTAGCAGGGAAAATGGCCTTAAAATGCATGTTGTTGTTTGTTTGTATGTTCTGACCTTTTTGGGGGGTCGTTGGTAATGCTGAACACCGTGTGATGTCATGTTATTATCCCCACCCATGCTTTAAAAATGTATGTGTGTGTGTGTGTGTGTGTGTGTGTGTGTGTTTGTGTGTGTGTGTGTGTGTTTGTGTGTGTGTGTGTTTGTGAGTGTGTGTGTGTGTGTGTGTGTGTGTTTGTGTGTGTGTGTGTGTTTGTGAGTGAGTGTGTGTGTGTGTGTGTGTGTGTTTGTGAGTGTGTGTGTGTGTGTGTGTGTGTGTTTTCTGTTGGTGTACGTGGTTTCTTCTTGTCCTACATCTCCCATTTATTTCTTAATTTTTCTGTGTCTATGGTGGGGCAGGATGGGGATTTCTCATCGTTTCTGTAAGGTTCATTGAGCTGCACATGGATGGGTTTGAGGGTAGGAAAGAAGCAGTCGAAACCCGAATCCTATCCAGGTTCCTCCTGATGACTCGATCTTTGTCTATTTGGGTTCCTCCTCATGCCCAGTGCTGTATTTGGTCGGTTATTTGATCAAAACATTTTCATGAAACTTTGTACATACAATCAACATTGGGGGGACGCATGAAATATGTAACGATTTCTTGGATTTGACCCCTGGTTCATGACCCAGGTGGTGTGGACTTGAGGTCACATGGGTCAAAATTGGTTAAAAAAATATTTTTACCCAAAATTTGATATCGAGTCATTCCTGGTGTAACTTTTTCCATCTTTCAACATTGCTATAGGTGGGAAGCGTGGGGATTGGCGATGGCGCGACATTGACTTTTGTCTAGTTCTCATTGTTGACATTTCTTTAAATTCCTGTCGACAATATTTTATACTTGGATTTGCATGAATTGTAACACTAAGGCCGAGCCGAGTAAGAACCCTGCAAAGTGCAACATATTTTAAAACATTGACCTTGCATTCTGGCAGACCTGGCAAGCTCCATGTTCATCCAAGATGTTATTTGGCAAGGTGCAGCGGATTGGGCGAAGCGTTGGACTGAGACTGGAACGGGCAAAGTAGCAACAGTTGCAGAAGACCAGCCTTATGAGCAGATCCTGCATGATGAGTTTGTACCTGCCAAGAGGTGATTACTTACAAAGCACTGCACGGACATGGCGTCGAAAGCTTCTCGGAGATAAATGAGCAAACATGATGAAAGAAGGTTAACATGTCGTCAGTACAATGTGTGGAAGCCGTTCAATGCATCGACGTATCAGGGTCTTGTTACCCTCGCCAGTCTCGGGTATTGCATTTGAGTCCGTTTGTCGGTTTGTTTGTCTGTCTGTTTGTCCGCACAGAATAAATGTGATTTTCTCTGCAACCGTTGGTCCAATTGACAGGAAATTTTCACCATAGGTGAAACTCCACCTGTAGATTTTTAAAATGATAATTATGACGTCATAGGACACGTGGTTTAGCCGCCATCTTCGAAAAACCGAAAAACTTTGCACCTCTATATCTCCGAAAGTGCTGAATAGTAAAAAATTGAGACATGGCTCATTGTAAAGAACTCCCCATGGGGAATAAAATATGTTAATGATGATGTCATAGGTGCCTCCATTATGACGTCATAATTCGACAAGTACAAAACTTCATCCAATCAAGATGAAATTTCTTGAGCATAATCTAGGAATAAATTGGTGGAGAAAAAATAATAATGATGACGTCATCGGTCACGTGTTTCGGCCGCCATATTTGTTTTAACACAAAAGCCTTAAAAACCACTGAAAATACATCCTGGCGAGGGTTTGCAATCTCTGATTGCTCTTTCTTGCTCTTAATTGAGTTGTGATGATGATGATGTATTAAATGGTACTATATGACATTCTAACCACTCGATAAATGAACAAAATTCCCAACCTTAAAATGAAATGAGCACCTGAAATGTAAAGACCATTGCTATCATGAATGTCAGACATCCTTTAGCTCCACCCATGGGCTGGCTGGACCGGCAGGGGGAACGAACTTGGATGTTTGGAGATATTCGCACCACAAGGGAGCGTGGAGCTCGGGATGAAGATAAACGCAACTCTGCGTCGCACTCCAATGGCAACTTCCCCATTGAGCAGGTAAGTGAGTGGGTCGGGGTCAAAAACCATTTGGAAACGAGTGAGGGAGAAATGATGACGTATGGGCGACGTGCGGGTCTGGTGGGCATGACGAGCTGAGATTGAACTGAAAGAGCAAATTTAAAATGGAAAAGGAATCTTGCAGACACGTTTGAGATGGGAAGTACAGATGGGTTGGGGTAGATGATGGGAATGATGCTGGTGATTGGAAGTAGGAAGGAATGACGTAGGCAACAACACGACTTTCTCTCCACAGGTTCGACTGAAGCCTCCATCCCCAAGTGATGATCTTGCTTCTCTCACAGAACTCACCGAGAAATTTGTTTGTTACGAGCTGCAGAAGAGGTTTCAACGTGATCAAATATATGTGTGTTCCTCAATACCGTTCAATGCTTTGTCATACCGGTTTTTATCGGAATATCCATCAGGTCAATAACACTCCATTTATTGTACCATAATTTAATGACACTTTGCTGCACCATACCACACCACATGACGCCATACTACACTACACTACACTACACATGATTCCACATCGTGCTCAACCACATCATGCTCCACTACACTGTGCTACTCCACGTGTCACCGTGCTCCACGCTATCACATTTTACATCACTGTTTTTTATTTTTTAACTCTAAAACACACAATAGTCATGTGAGCAGTAACAGGCGCGGTGATTGGTCGTCACAGTCATCTCACATTCATTGTTAACCCGTCCCTATTGTCCATCAGACCTACATTGGAGAAATCCTGCTCGTTCTTAATCCCTTCAGACAACTACCAATCTACTCTGCCGTGGTAAGCGCAAAGATCAATGTTCCCTTTAAATACAATGGTTGCCAACATGGATGTTTTCTTTCATTACATTATTGGAGAACCTGCATTGGAAGTTCACTATGGCCTTGTATTTTGAAATATCTCATGTAAATACTCATAGTTCAAACACTCACATATAAATTTGAGCAGCATCAACTGCCGACGCCATTGTGGGAAATTTGATCAAAACGAACAATGAACAGAATCGTTCAACTTTGCACAAACAAACATGGCGGAGGAACCGGATACGATTCAAAGTGCATTCACCGAGAGCCTTTCACATTTGGGGTCCTTTGTGTTTTATTTCTAACTGGTTGAAGTACCCGGTGTTTCCCAGGGAAATGGAATGAAATACTGATCTAATAATTAAATATGTGTTGTTGACAACAACATACGATCTTCACAAAGCATATTACTCAATAGCTCCCGGGGAAAACCCAGGCAGTGTATAAGCAACAATCTCACATGAGGCCTAAACACGGAGTTGTTATAATAAATCCTACTGGGCGCATCTTCCTGGAACACGTTACTCGAGAAGAGTAATTTAACACACCTGATGTAAAACGGAACCTCATGCACACACAATTTGATATACATTACCAATAGCGAGCCAGGTGTTTCATCGTACCTGACCATTGTCGTTGGAATAACAGTATCCTGCTCATTCACTGTCACACTTTTTTTTCTTTCTGTCAATGCAAACTACAGATTTCTCACCTCTACCACAGCGAGTCGGGGAAGTTTTGGTCCACATTGTCTCCACACGTGTTTGCCTGCGCTGAGCGAGCTTACCACATGATGCGGAGGGACCAACGGCCACAGGTCTTTGTCGTAAGGTTTGTTCATGGGTTTATGACGTTATTTTACAGCTTCCAAGCCCCTATGTTCATATGTATCCCTCGTAGATTATATGACGTATAGTAGATCAAGTTATATCCCTCGTAGATTATATGACGTATAGTAGATCAAGTTATATCCCTCGTAGATTATATGACGTATAGTAGATCAAGTTATATCCCTCGTAGATTATATGACGTATAGTAGATCAAGTTATATCCCTCGTAGATTATATGACATATACTAAGATCAAGTAATATCCCTCGTATATTATATGACGTATAGTAAGATCAAGTTATATCCCTCGTAGATTATATGACGTATCGTAAGATCAAGTTATATCCCTCGTAGATTATATGATGTATAGTAATATCAAGTTGTATCCCACATAGATTATATGACATATAGTAAGATCAAGTTATATGACGTACAGTGAGATCAAGCTATGTGACATAGTAAGATCAAGTTATATCCCTCGTAGATGATATGACGTATAGTACATCAAGTTATATCCCTCTTATTATATGACGTGTAGTTATGAATGAATGAATGAATGATCGTTTTAAGGCCATTTTCCCCGCTAGAGCAGGGGTTAGCCTAGTTGTAATTGTCATGGTTCTCTTTTTGAGGCAATGTTTTTATGGCCGGATGCCCTTCCTGACGCCAACCCTCTTAGTCGCCTCTTACGACATGCAGGGATACGGTGTACCTATTCTAACCAGGGTACACACCGGGTATTCTAACCAGGGTAGTTAGATCAAGTTATATCCCTCGTAGATTATATGACGTATACTAAGATCAAGTAATATCCCTTGTAGATTATATGACGTATAGTAAGATCAAGTTATATCCCTCATAGATTATATGACGTATAGTTAGATCAAGTTATATCCCTCATAGATTATATGACGTATAGTTAGATCAAGTTATATCCCTCTTATTGTATGACGTATAGTTAGATCAAGTTATATCCCTCTTATTGTATGACGTTGTGGTGGGCACAAGGGGCAATAATTCCGCGCACCAGTGGGTGGCGCGAGCGTCCAGGCGGGGAGCGAAAGCACATGCCCCGCCTTTCGACCGATCGGCCACGCCCGGGGACTAGGCGTGGCCTCGGCACATATATGCGGGCTCTAAGCTCGAGCCCGCCCAGTGCTGAAGTGCAAGCTTTGAATAAAGACTCTTTGTATTACCAACGCGTTGTGGCCTACCTCTCTGGCAATCGAGTCGTGTGTGCGCAGCACCACACTGGTGACCCCGATTGGTTCAGCCGTTGCTGACCACCGAACGCGCCATGGCTACCAACGCCGTCGCAGTCAAACTCCCCGAGTTTTGGGAAGCGCAAGCCGACGTTTGGTTTTTGCAGGCCGAAGCTCAATTCCGACTCCGAGGCATAACGGCGGACGAGACCCGGTACTACCACGTGGTCGCCGCCCTCGGGCCCGGCACTGCCGCCCGAGTCGTGTCCATCCTCCGGCGCCCGCCGGGCGACAACCGGTACGAGGCGCTCAAACGTCTCCTCATCGCCACGTTCAGGCTCACGGAGATCGAACGGGCCGACCGCCTCCTGGACCTTCCCGCCCTCGGCGACACACGACCATCCGTCCGGATGGATTCCATGCTGTCCCTGCTTGGAGACCAGCCCCTGGATTTCTTATTCCGGGCGCTTTTTCTACGCCAGCTACCCGCACAGGTACGCCTCGCGCTGGCTGGTTCCAAAATAAAGGAACCCCGCGCCCTGGCTAGAGAGGCCGACAAGTATTTTGCGGCCTGCGACACGCTGTCGGTGTACGGTGCTGCCGTAGTGGATCGCGGCGCGGAGGCTCCAGCGCTCCCGACTTCCCTCGTGGCCACTGCTACGCCCCGTCCACTACCGCCGCCGCCACCACCACCACCGCCGCCGGCACGGCCGCCACGGCCGTTACCGCCGCAAACCTGGTGCTACTACCATGCCAGGTTCGGCCGCCAGGCTAAAACGTGTCGCCCGCCGTGCTCTTTTGTCGGGTCGGGAAACGACCGGCGCTCACTTGCGGCCATGAGCGTCGGCCATTCCGGCAGCCTCCTTTTCATCACGGACACCTTGTCCAGGCGCCGTTTTCTTTGCGACACAGGAGCGCAGGTAAGCGTCCTCCCCGCCTCCATATCCGACAAGCAAACCGCGGGCCGGGGCCCCGCTTTGCTTGCCGCCAACGGTACACCCATCCGCACATTCGGGAAGCGTTGCCTCTCCCTGCGGTTCGGAGGGCAGCACTTTCAATGGTCGTTCGTGACCGCCAGCGTGCCAATGGCACTGCTCGGTGCGGACTTCCTATGTGCGAATGGGCTGTTGGTCGACGTGAAGCACAGACGACTCACCCAGGCCGAAACCTTCAGCTCGCTCGCTTGTTCGCTGAGCGGCTCACCGAGCGGCTTGCCAAGCGGCTTGCTGGAGGGTTCCGTCCCGGCGAGTTTAGTTTGCACGCTTCCGGCAGCGGACGACTTTACCCGCCTCCTCGCCAGTTTCCCGGCCCTCACGCGGCCCACCTTCTCAGCGGTGGCCGTTAAACACGGGGTGGAGCACCCTATCCCCACGGTCAGGCCGCCGGTCTATGCCCGGGCACGCCGATTCGAGCCCTACCTCTCTTGCAATCGAGTCGTGTGTGCGCAGCACCACAACGTATCGTTAAATCAATTTATATCCCTCTTATTATATGACGGATTTATTTATTTATTTATTTATTTATTATATGACGGATAGTTAGATCAAGTTTTAATCTCTCCTTCTTCCGCTCTTAGATTATTTAGAGAGAAATATGAAACTGTAGCGGCTACCGCTGGGTTTTCACAATCGCCTTGCACCTATCAAGGACGCGGAGCGATCACCATGCCGGGCTCGTCCAGGACGCCCGGGCAGGCCCGCGCTCAACTTGCCAGGCCTCGGTCGGGACGCCCGGGCATGCCCGGGCATGCCCGGGCTCGCCCTCAACTTGCCAGGCCGCAGCCAGGACGCTGGGCCACGCCCCCTCTCGCCTTTCCTGGGCAAACGCTCCGGGATAATATTGTTACAGACGTGGCTTAGATGTTATTTACCGAGCGGTTTTGGTATGACCACGTCTGCACAAGTTACCCGATTATACCCGAACGTTGACTAATCGTGCTGCGCTAGGCCAATAAAGGCAACAAAGGAAAAGGACACACGGCTGGGTTTCAAATGACACGACACCCAGGGTTCAGTTCTCAAGACCTCCGGAGGAGATTATATTCGTTCGGAAGGTCAGATTACAGGGACGAGAGGTACAACATAGAAAGACAAGCACTTAGACACAATCTTATATTATTCCCAACAGACGACAGATAAACGGGACAAAGCTGACTCACACGGGGATTGATGGAAAGGACAGCGGGTATCGATGGCTCAAGGTGCACTCTTGGCTCAAGGACAGGGTCGACCCGGTCCGGTCTAGAGATGCGGGGAGGTCGCAGCGCTCGGATGGCGTCTTGTCTGCTCAAGCTGGGGGCGCATCTCCCGTCACGTCCGCTACGTGGCCGCGTATATCCGGCGGAGAGTGACACGCCCTCGGCTCGTTAGCTCCGCCTCGTGGAATCGGCACGTTGCTTCTCATTGGGTGCGTGCGGGGGGGTTACCGGCTCCGCCCTTGACGAGGAGCTGACAAGGAGCCCCTTTGTGGTAACCCCGTGGAGCGCATGGTCTGGAGCGCGTTGTCTGGAGCGCATTGTCGATGGCGGCTAACCGAGCCGGTGGGAGGACGCACACTCCCCCCCGCGCAGCGCCGTGCCCCTCTGTTGTTGTAGACGGGGAAGAAGATGGGAGGAGGTATGGGAAAGGTCCTAAACTCACTACTGGTGCCATATAATCACATTCTGGTGCAACGAAGAGTCATAATTAATGGAAACGAGTCCTTAACTGACATAGACTAAGAATAACTAGCAAGATGTCCGAAAGTTGTCTACGTGTGGTGCGGTGGACCTGGGCACGACATTTAATGGGGGAAAAAGGGGAAGGTCGGCTCTACTGATTGTTGTTTACAGACAATGGGACTAGGGAATGGGGGATTGGGGATAGTTGGGGAGTATTGGGGAAATAGGGGAATATTTACAAGCGGATATGGAGGCCAAATTCCATATTCGCAACAATATACAGGGTGATTGAAAAGTACCTCCCTATTTTAAAATATTTAGAAATTATTTATTTATTGTAATATTTTTCTCAAGTTTTTAGTGTTTGTTCCTTAATGTATGAGAATTTAATCTGTGTTGGTTTTTTTCCAGATTATGTTTTGTTTGAAATTCGGAAGCCCTACAAACACGGTGTGGTCATTCCACACCACACCGTTACCTTGGGCCGATATTGCGTTTTTTCAAAAATAACACGAGGATCTTCTCCTGCCCAGTAATAGCAGTTGTGACGGTTCACAAACCCACCGATGTGAAATACTGCTTCATCAGACCAGAGGATATTTTTTAAAGAGATCAGACCAGTCTTCATACCAAGCCAGCATCACCTCCCCAAACTCCATGCGAATGTCGCAGTCTTCAGCAGAGAGTGCTTGACAGTAGTGCGGCTTCCAAGCATGCCATTTAAGCTCCTTTTTGAGCACAGTTCGTACTGTGTGAAAGGAGAGCCCACTTTCCCTTGCTGCTTGTCAAATTGACTTTCTTGGGCTATGTGTAAACATTTCTTGAACTGCTTGCACTGTCTCCGGGTCACTGGACTTGGAAGGGCGACCGCTTCTTCGAGTATCAGATACAGATCCTGTAGCCATGAGTTTTGCATGACAATTCTTGATCGTCTTTGCCTCAACTTGAGCATGTGCTCCTTTAATGGTCCTCCACCATCTTTGCACTTGAACAACGGATTTCCAAACTTCGTAACGTGCCGCTAGCTGGGCACGCTCCTGCAGGGTAAGACGTCCAGCCATGTTTGTAGGGCTTCCGAATTTCAAACAAAACATAATCTGAAAAAAAACCAACACAGATTCAATTCTCATACATTAAGGAACAAACACTAAAAATTTGAGAAAAATATTACAATACATAAATAATTTCTAAATATTTTAAAATAGGGAGTTACTTTTCAATCACCCTGTATATATTGCTGCCCGATAAACGGGCTTTTCAGAGTGCCTGAGTGTTTGGTTTGATTAAAGCAACTCGGATGAATAATAATAATAATAATTCATTTATTTTGTATAGCGCTTTTCCAGAAGCCCAAAGGCGCTTTGACAGAGTGGCAAACATAAAGCATAACAATACATGAAAACAACAATTGCAAAAAGACAAGAATCAATAGGGAAATATTTAAAGCAAAAGGAGGGAGAAGGAGAAGAGATAGTCAGGGGTTAAATGCTGTGGGTTGAATGTTGAATGCAGTGTTGAACAGGTGGGTCTTTAGTGATGTTTTGAATGTGGTGAGTGAGGAGGAGTCTCTGATGGTGTGAGGTAGTGAGTTCCAGAGGGTGGGAGCAGCGATGGAGAAGGCCCTGTCCCCCCAGGATCTGAATTCCAGCTTTTTGTCGCGTCCATTCTTCCGATCGACGTGGGAGCCCCAGCTCCTTCATTGGTGACCTACCGACATGGACACGGCAGTCGCCCTTAAACTGCCTACCTTCTGGGAGGCTCACGCGGCGGTTTGGTTCGCACAGGTGGATTCCCTGTTCGCCCTGCGAGGCATCACGGCCGACGACACCCGCTTCCACCATGTGGTAGCAGCGCTCGGTTCGGCCACCGCGGCCCGTGCCCTGAGCCTCCTCGAGAGCCCGCCAGCCGCTGACAAATACGGTGCGATTAAGAAGCTTCTCCTCGACGCTTTCGTCCTCCCATCGGCGGAACGCGCACGGCGCCTGCTCGACCTGCCCGAGCTCGGCGACACGCGCCCTTCCGAGCGAATGGACTACATGCTTTCACTGCTCGGCGAGCACTCTCCGGCATTCCTGTTCCGGGAGCTGTTCCTCCGTCAGCTGCCTAACCCGGTACGCCTCGCCCTGGCAAGCACGACGATCACAGATCCCCGGGCCCTTGCCAGAGAAGCCGACAAGATCTCCGCCGCAGGACAGCGCATCGCAGCGGCGACATGGGACTCACCGCCGTCCGACGCAACACCCATGGCGCCCGAGCACCCGGCACGGTCGACGACCGAACTGCCGACGCAATTGGCGGCCGCTACACCGAGCCGACCACCTCCAGCACGACGACCGGGGCCTCCACCTGACCAAGCGTGGTGTTACTATCATGCCAGGTTCGGACAGAAGGCCCGGACATGCCGACCCCCGTGCACCTTCGGCAGGCCGGGAAACGGCCGGGCCGGCGTTCATTACCAGCCATGAGCGCCGGCCACACGGGCAACTTACTGTTCATCACGGATAAAGCGTCCGGACGGCGCTTCCTGTGCGACACCGGCGCCCAACTGAGCGTCATACCCGCCTCTGACCAGGACAGGCAATCCGCGGTTTGCGGCCCCTCCTTGGTTGCGGCCAACGGATCGACCATCCGCACCTTCGGCCCGCGCAACGTCACCCTCTGCTTCGGCGGCCAACGCTTTGCTTGGACGTTTGTAACCGCAAACGTGCCCATGGCTCTGCTAGGCGCCGACTTCCTCTGCGCACACGGACTGCTGGTGGACATCCAACGGCGTCGTTTAATCAACGCCGAAACCTTCAGCTCCCTGGTATGCACATTGAGCAGCTCCGCGCCGACCGAGCTGGCATGCGCCGTCCCGGCGGCGAACGAGTTTGCTCGCCTGCTCACGGAGTTCCCGGCCCTCACGCGGCCGACGTTTTCGGCCGTCGCAGTACGGCATGGGATCGAGCACCACATACCAACCACGGGCCCGCCGGTCTACGCCAGGGCCCGCCGCCTCGACCCAGCCAAGCTCGCCGTGGCGAAGGCCGAATTCGACGCGTTGGAGCACCTCGGCATCGTGCGGCGCTCCGATAGCGCGTGGGCCTCGCCACTGCACATCGTGCCAAAGCCGGGGGGTGGATGGCGCCCGTGTGGCGACTACCGCCGTCTCAATGACGCTACCACCCCCGACAGGTACCCGATCCCGCATATCCAAGACTTCTCCGCCCGTCTGGCGGGACGGGTCATTTTTTCGAAAATTGATCATACGGGGATATCACCAGGTACCTGTCAGGGCGGCCGACGTCCCTAAAACGGCAGTCATCACGCCGTTCGGCTTATTCGAATTCTTGCGGATGCCGTTTGGTCTCAAGAACGCGGCTCAGGCGTTCCAGCGCTTGATGGACGGCGTGCTGCGTGACCTGCCGTTCCTTTTCGTTTACCTGGACGACATCCTCGTCGCCAGCACGTCCCGGGCCGAGCACCTCCTCCACCTCCGAACACTGTTCGGGCGCCTCAGCGAGCACGGCCTCATCGTCAACCCGGCCAAATGCCACTTCGGCACGACGGCCGTTGATTTTTTGGGCCACCACATCACCAAGAACGGGGCCGTGCCGCTGCCAACCAAGGTCGAGGCCATCACCACGTTCCCGCGTCCCCGCACCATAAAGGCCCTGCAGGAATTCCTGGGAATGGTGAATTTTTATCACCGCTTCGTGCCCCGCGCAGCTCAACGCATGCGGCCCCTCTACGAAGCCCTCCGGGGCAAGCCGGCCAAGCATGACATCGCCTGGTCCGCAGCAATGGATGCAGCCTTCCAAAGCTCAAAGCGGGCCCTCGCCGACGCAACACTGCTCGCTCACCCGGTGCTCAACGCTCCCATCGCCCTCACCACGGATGCCTCCGACTACGCGGTGGGCGCCGTACATGAGCAATGGGTGAACGGGGTTTGGCAGCCACTCGCTTTTTTCAGCCGGCAGCTCCGGCCGAACGAGCTCAAATACAGCACGTTTGACCGGGAGCTCCTCGGTCTACACCTGGCCGTCCGCCATTTCCGCCACCTCCTGGAGGGCCGACCTTTCACGGCGTTCGTCGACCACAAGCCGTTGGTTTACGCCATGGCCAAGGTCACGGAGCCGTGGTCGGCCCGCCAACAGCGCCACCTCTCCGCCGTGTCAGAGTTTACCACGGACATCCGGCACGTCGCCGGCAAAAACAACGCCGTGGCCGACTGTCTTTCCCGGGCCAGCGCGAACGCGGTCCACCTGGGCGTGGACTTTGCGCTTATGGCGGCGGACCAAACCACCGACACCACGGTACAAGCCCTCCGGGCGACGGACACGGGCCTCCGCCTGGCCGACATCCCCTTCGCGGACACTGTCCTGCTCTGCGACGTCTCCCAAGGCCAGCCTCGCCCCATCGTGCCCGTCACCTGGCAACGCCGCATCTTCGCCTCCCTCCACGGCCTTTCCCACCCGGGCCGGAAAGCTTCCCAGAAGCTGGTGTCGGCGCGATTCGTCTGGCACGGCCTTCGTCGGGACGTCCGCGATTGGACCAGCACCTGCACGGCCTGCCAACGGGCCAAGGTCCACCGACACACCCAGGCCCCGCTGGCACCTTTCACCGTGCCCGAACGACGTTTCGACCACGTCAACGTGGATCTGGTGGGCCCCCTCCCCCCGTCACGGGGGTTCACACACCTGCTCACCATGGTGGACAGGACCACCAGGTGGCCGGAGGCCGTTCCCCTCGTCTCCACCACCACCGCCGACGTGGCGCAGGCTTTCATCGCCACCTGGGTCGCCCGTTTCGGCGCACCGGCGGACATCTCGTCAGACCGCGGACCACAGTTCACCTCCGAGCTGTGGGGCGCGGTCGCCCGCAACCTGGGGGTCAAGCTCCACCGTACTACGGCCTACCACCCCCAAGCAAACGGGTTGTGCGAGCGATTCCACCGCTCCATGAAGGCCGCGCTCATGGCCGGCCTTCAAGACGGCGGTTGGGCCGACCGGCTGCCGTGGGTCCTTTTGGGACACCGCACGGCCCCCAAGGAGGACCTCCAGGCATCCACCGCCGAGCTTGTCTATGGCCAGGCGCTACGCGTCCCGGGCGAATTCGTGCCCGACGCTACCAGTCCCTGGTCCGCAGCTCACCAGCGCTCGGACCTCCAGGAGGCCGCCCGACGGTTTGCCCCCGTGCCAACATCCCACCACGGTGACCCCCAGTCCTACGTCCCCCCAGCACTTCGCACAGCGGAGTATGTTTTTGTGCGTCACGACGCACATCGAGGGCCACTCCGGCCGCTGTACGACGGGCCCTTCCGGGTGCTGCGACGGGACGACAAGTCGTTCGTCATCGACATCGGCGGCAGGTCGGACCGGATTGCGGTGGACCGCCTCAAGCCGGCGCACGTGGACGTCGACCACCCACCACGGGTGGCCCTTCCGCCGCGGCGAGGCCGCCCCCCATCCACGGTGCCCCCCACTCGACCGCCCACCACCACACCGGACCCCCTCCCACGACCCGCCAGGGGTCGCTTCGGCCGGGTAATTAGGACCCCCCTCAAATTGACCCTGCCGGTGCAAGTCGATTCTGGGGGGGACGTGTGTAGCGGCTACCGCTGGGTTTTCACAATCGCCTTGCACCTATCAAGGACGCGGAGCGATCACCATGCCGGGCTCGTCCAGGACGCCCGGGCAGGCCCGCACTCAACTTGCCAAGCCTCGGTCGGGACGCCCGGGCAGGCTCGCCCTCAACTTGCCAGGCCGCAGCCAGGACGCTGGGCCACGCCCCCTCTCGCCTTTCCTGGGCAAACGCTCCGGGATAATATGTATATATATTGCTGCCCGATAAACGGGCTTTTCAGAGTGCCTGAGTGTTTGGTTTGATTAAAGCAACTCGGATGAATTCCAGCTTTTTGTCGCGTCCATTCTTCCGATCGACGTGGGAGCCCCAGCTCCTTCAAAACAATTTTTGTCTGTCCCTTCAACTCCTTGATAATAAAGATGGTTGTTCTGTGAAGAGGATAGCCATGATGACGTTTAAGTGGACATCACGACACTGTCCAATAATCTGCCCCCTTGGTCAAGCAAAACATGTTAAAATGATTATTAACAGAGTCCAAGTACCATGGTGATTACTTACCTCCATTACCAAGGGTGGATGGAGGTTATGTTTACACCTGTGTTTGTCTGTCTGTGATCACGATACCTCAAAAACATATGGACGGATGCGGACGAAATTTGGAAAACAGGTTGTGTGTTTGCCAAGGATTAATTGTTTGGATTTTGGTAAACACCAGGATACGAATCCGGATACGATAATTAAATAAATTTTTTAGTGATTCTTCATAATTGAGAAAAAAAAAAAAAAAACCTTTGGAGGCCATTTTTCCCCACAAGCGGGGGTTGGCCTTTTTTGGGGACCGTGGTTGTTGTTGTTGTTTTTCGGTCCCCTTTTTGAAGCAATGTTTTATGGACCGGATGCCCTTCCTGCCACCAACCCTTTTTGTCGCCTTTTTTACGACAAACGGAATTACCAGTGAACTGGTACTCAATTTGCCGACCTCGGAAGGATGACAGGCTGAGTCAACCCCCCTGGCGTTAATTCAGCGATCGACCGGGATTCGAACCCAGGATCCTAGGTATCCTAAGCTGGCACCCTAGCCGCTAGCCCAACACCAGCTTCATAATTGAGAGAAACGCCAAAAATGATATAATGCATGATATTTCGAAAACGTAATGGACAACTTATGACAAACCTTGGTGGATGAGTTTGTTAGGTGACAATAACAAGGTGATTCGATTTTGGTTCAGGTCCGTGGGATACATAACGTGAACTGTTTAGCCAGGTGGAGGTACACGCTCTACCGAGTGCTGCTCTCGTATACATGGTTTTGGGCTGTTTTTGTTTTTGTTTTTGGGCCTTGATTGTGACAGATCAAGGTTGTGCTGGCAGTGTGGTGTTAAATCGTAGGTCCAAAGTTTAAATGTGCAGGTAGATTACTATGTAGGGGATGTTCATAGGGGTAGGAAGGGTTGGGCAATGTTTGGACTGGTGCACTCGGAGGAGGTGCGGATGGGGTGCGGTTGATATGGAGATAGATCAGAAAGAATTAGATGGTCCCTTATTTGGTTACCTCAATCTCTTAAGGTTAGTCCTATATTTACATGTGCCATACGTCTCTAGACAGGTGTGCCAAGGTGAATTTTAGAAATAGAGCAAATTTTAAGGAGCTGCAAAGCCCTCCTCCTCCTCTCTTTGCACTTCCTGTGTATGTAATATGTGGATCTTGTATATATTTGAATGCACATCAATATAGGTACTCATGCTGTCTTCATCTCTTCAGGTAACTTGTGCAGATGCCAGCATCGACGTTTGAGTTGTGCCTCGACGGGTATTTTTCTTGATACAGGTGCAGTGAAGGCGTCTGCTCCACCAAGTACACGGCACACTGAATTTGGTACAATGGACGGCAATTATAGTGACAGGTTACATCTTAGTTACACACTTCAGTGAAACGAAGAGCAAAAAATAAAAAAAATAAAGTGAACCCAGCATGGAGAGGATGAACAGTTCCTGTTTCGTGAAGCTCGTGTAATATTTAACAAGTCCACTACATCAAACCAGTTCCCAGCCTTAAGAAATGAGCAGTTCCCAGTGGTCAAGTCGTGAAACCGGAGTGAAACTTGAAAACTTCCCAGACACCGCACAAAATGGAGAGTTTCCGCGCCACTAATAGAATCTTCTTCCTCTGAAATAACAGTGAAACAACAACAACAGCTTGGATTAGCCTATGAATCTTCGTCGTCATCTTCTGATCTATTTACGTGATTTGTTTGTACTTCTTGATCGTCAGTTGCAGTTCGGCCTCTATCGACACTTCCTTGGTTTGCGCGGAGGCTACCCGAGCTCGTGCCCCATGGGTTGAGGTTGAACTTGACTTTTTGCGACGCCCCTTCTTGTGATTGCCATTTGTAAACGGAAGTTAGAATTGAGGAACCGGGGTCATTGCCCACAAGGATTGGACTTTGGAAGTGAACCTTGGAGTAGTGGACCATTTGAAATCCGTGTAGTCGTTCCACGTAGTCATGCGGAGTTTTTGCAACAGGTCTTGTGTCTGAGTGGAAGAAGATGAAAGGTGAAATCCACTAAAGGTGCTACAATGAAACGGTTACTGAAAAAAAAGTATCACCTGGTATGCAAGAGCAAATAGAGGATTCTCTGCTTGTGTTTCCAGTGAATCCTTAAGGAGATTGCTCCCATATATTGGCCCTTATTTTGGCACAAAGCCCTGGAGATAAATCTCCCTCCACAATGTTCGGAAAGTATCGGACAGCTGGCCCAGTTCAAAAGTGTTACAGTCTACAGGTAGTGTCGGTATATGTACCTGCCGTTGAGCACTTCAAGGTGGAGTTTATCCAAAATGTTCACCGAGGATTCACCGCATCAAGCGCACAGTGCAGGTAAACCTGACATATTCCAAAAGTAAAACTTAAATCTTCCCACCGAGTCTTTCCTGGCATGGCAAGAGACGTCCACGCTTGGATATAAATTCCCGAAGGAATGCTTATCTATGCTCTGGACATGGACAACCTGGAAAGGAGAAAATTCCCTCTGGCCTTTAAAAACATCAACACCGCCCAAAGCCTTGTTCTTCGGCATCACAGGAGTTCAGGGTGGACTTTACAGCTTCTTTGAAGAAGATACAGAAAGGTGCCTGACGGTGGCACCTGTACAAACGGCTTTCATCTTGACGGGTGTTTTCATTTGAGATGTTGTGCCAGAGAAGTTCATGATTACAGTCCATGGTTGAGAAATGATGCACTAATCTTTTACCATGTCTCGAGTTATTTAATTTTGAGCTTTGGGAGAACCTGGACCAGGAAAGCACCTGCACTGTGTCATGGGAGAAGCCACAAGGTTATTGGTGCCCACGCCCCCTGAACGTTCGAGGCACCTGGGCACCGCTGTTAGGGGGGGAAATGTGGTCAGGAGGAGGGCCAGTGCACTCAGAGGCCCTCCTGTGTCTTAGTGAGGAGGAGAATCAGCTTATTTAATTTTTAATACAACATGGAAACTCCACAGACACCTGTTCTGTCTCATTCACAGATTCATCCCATCTCGTGTTCAGTTATCCTACCTTTCTTCCCGCCCACGAGTGCCCCGGAAACCGATTCCTGTGGCGAGACGGTTGCTCCAAAACAACTTGCCTTATCTTCCTGGAAAGCAAACCAGACCAAATCGGTGCATTCCAAAAAGTCTCCAATTAAGCGTGTGTCTCCGCTCAGAAGAGCCGGAAAACATGATCTGTCCAATCTGAAGAATGAACTTTCGAACATGTCTCCCTCCTCTAAAACCTGGTGGCACCTTATGAAGTCTCTCTCCAGTGTTTGCTCCTCTTCCATCCCTCCCATCTCTTCACAGCCGACTCCACACATGAGAAGGCCGAATGCCTCACTTCTGTTTGCTTACAAAATCTTGCGTTGCCAACCCCTCACTCTATACCCATTACCCACCCTACCCTTTTCTGGTGTTGCACCCTCTGCTCTTTCCATGATTTGTCCCCCCCAGGTATCTGCTGGGCTAACACGATCCACCATCTCCCCCCTTCTGGTGAAACTACCTAAATCCAGGATCACTGGATTAAATAATTAAATTGATATATGTGGGAAAATTACAAGCCCAGACCAGGAATCGAAAAGCATTTAATTATTTAATCCTGTTAATTAATCTAATTGTTTCACTACGCCCCCAGTGGTGTCTATAATAGAGGACATGGATTTGTGCCCCCATTGGAGGAAGAACCTCTCGTGTTCAGGCCGTTGGCGCTCCTATGGTCGGCAGCGAGTGCCCCGGAAACATTGACGGAAAGAGAGTGGCAATCATATGTGTTGGACAATTGCATGCTTGGTAAGGGTCGCCCAGATAGCTCAGATGGCAGAGCACCACCGGTGCGCTTTTCTTAGGACCTGGGTTCGATTTCTGGTCTCGGCTTGTAATTTCCCCACATATATCAATTTATTTATTTAATCCTGTTCATTAATCTAATTATTGTTGAATTATTTCCATTTGGTTTGTTATTATTAGGAAGTTTTATCGATGTCATTATAGGAACCAGATTCAGTGACGTAATGGTTACAGCATCCGATCTGAGTCTGGGATGTCAGCTTGGTTTGAACCGCGGTCCAGTCCGACCAAAGACTTTATAAATGATACGTGCTGCTTCCTCCTGTGTCGAACCTCTTTATGAGGGAACTTTTATTAATATAACTTGTGCTTTAAATTAATATAACTGTGCCTCGTCTTTTGTCTCCTCATCTTGAATTCATGTCTATTTGCTTTGTGCATCCCAACCCCTGCAGTGGCGAGTCTGGTTCAGGAAAGACTGAGGCTTGTCGCCATCTTATTCATCACCTCCTACTCCGCTCACAATTCTCTTCAAGTGGACTTCCGGCCAAACTTTCTCATGTATGACAAGTCTGTCGACCGAAAGTTTTATTCCCCATGGCAGCATGATGAATTAGGCCTACATGTAAAGATAGTGCACTCCATCATGACGGCATAACGTGCTCAGACATAATATGTGCTTCATTCAATGACATTTTTTGTTTTTAACCATGAAAGGTAACTCTCGTCCCTTCTGATTTCTGAATGTTCTCTTCCCATGCGTCACTGCATGCAGGCTCAAACGGTGCTCCGACTCCTGAGCACAGCACGAGTGGAACACAATCCTCATTCATCCCGCTGTGCGCTGCTTACACGCCTCGTGTTCAGCCGTGTCACTGGCTGTCTGCTTGGTGGTGAGTTGACAATGACACACTGTCTGCTTGGTGGTGAGTTGACAATGACACGCTGTCTGCTTGGTGGTGAGTTGACAATGACACACTGTCTGCTTGGTGGTGAGTTGACAATGACACGCTGTCTGGTTGGTGGTGAGTTGACAATGACATGCTGTCTGCTTGGTGGTGAGTTGACAATGACATGCTGTCTGCTTGGTGGTGAGTTGACAATGACATGCTGTCTGCTTGGTGGTGAGTTGACAATGACACGCAATCTGCTTGGTGGGGAGTTGACAATGACATGCTGTCTGCTTGGTGGTGAGTTGACAATGACACGCAATCTGCTTGGTGGGGAGTTGACAATGACATGCTGTCTGCTTGGTGGTGAGTTGACAATGACACGCTGTCTGCTTGGTGGTGAGTTGACAATGACACGCTGTCTGGTTGGTGGTGAGTTGACAATGACATGCTGTCTGCTTGGTGGTGAGTTGACAATGACACGCACTCTGCTTGGTGGGGAGTTGACAATGACATGCTGTCTGCTTGGTGGTGAGTTGACAATGACACGCTGTCTGCTTGGTGGTGAGTTGACAATGACACGCTGTCTGGTTGGTGGTGAGTTGACAATGACATGCTGTCTGCTTGGTGGTGAGTTGACAATGACATGCTGTCTGCTTGGTGGTGAGTTGACAATGACACGCACTCTGCTTGGTGGGGAGTTGACAATGACATGCTGTCTGCTTGGTGGTGAGTTGACAATGACATGCTATCTGATTGGTGGTGAGTTGACAATGACACGCTGTCTGGTTGGTGGTGAGTTGACAATGACATGCTGTCTGCTTGGTGGTGAGTTGACAATGACATGCTATCTGATTGGTGGTGAGTTGACAATGACACGCTGTCTGGTTGGTGGTGAGTTGACAATGACATGCTGTCTGCTTGGTGGTGAGTTGACAATGACACGCACTCTGCTTGGTGGGGAGTTGACAATGACATGCTGTCTGCTTGGTGGTGAGTTGACAATGACACGCTGTCTGCTTGGTGGTGAGTTGACAATGACACGCTGTCTGGTTGGTGGTGAGTTGACAATGACACGCACTCTGCTTGGTGGGGAGTTGACAATGACATGCTGTCTGCTTGGTGGTGAGTTGACAATGACACGCAATCTGCTTGGTGGTGAGTTGACAATGACATGCTGTCTGCTTGGTGGTGAGTTGACAATGACACGCTGTCTGCTTGGTGGTGAGTTGACAATGACACGCTGTCTGGTTGGTGGTGAGTTGACAATGACATGCTGTCTGCTTGGTGGTGAGTTGACAATGACACGCACTCTGCTTGGTGGGGAGTTGACAATGACATGCTGTCTGCTTGGTGGTGAGTTGACAATGACACGCTGTCTGGTTGGTGGTGAGTTGACAATGACATGCTGTCTGCTTGGTGGTGAGTTGACAATGACATGCTGTCTGCTTGGTGGTGAGTTGACAATGACACGCACTCTGCTTGGTGGGGAGTTGACAATGACATGCTGTCTGCTTGGTGGTGAGTTGACAATGACATGGTATCTGATTGGTGGTGAGTTGACAATGACACGCTGTCTGGTTGGTGGTGAGTTGACAATGACATGCTGTCTGCTTGGTGGTGAGTTGACAATGACACGCACTCTGCTTGGTGGGGAGTTGACAATGACATGCTGTCTGCTTGGTGGTGAGTTGACAATGACATGCTATCTGATTGGTGGTGAGTTGACAATGACACGCTGTCTGCTTGGTGGTGAGTTGACAATGACATGCTATCTGATTGGTGGTGAGTTGACAATGACATGCTGTCTGCTTGGTGGTGAGTTGACAATGACATGCTGTCTGCTTGGTGGTGAGTTGACAATGACACGCACTCTGCTTGGTGGGGAGTTGACAATGACATGCTGTCTGCTTGGTGGTGAGTTGACAATGACACGCTGTCTGCTTGGTGGTGAGTTGACAATGACACGCTGTCTGGTTGGTGGTGAGTTGACAATGACATGCTGTCTGCTTGGTGGTGAGTTGACAATGACATGCTGTCTGCTTGGTGGTGAGTTGACAATGACACGCACTCTGCTTGGTGGGGAGTTGACAATGACATGCTGTCTGCTTGGTGGTGAGTTGACAATGACATGCTATCTGATTGGTGGTGAGTTGACAATGACACGCTGTCTGCTTGGTGGTGAGTTGACAATGACACGCACTCTGCTTGGTGGGGAGTTGACAATGACATGCTGTCTGCTTGGTGGTGAGTTGACAATGACACGCACTCTGCTTGGTGGGGAGTTGACAATGACATGCTGTCTGCTTGGTGGTGAGTTGACAATGACATGCACTCTGCTTGGTGGTGAGTTGACAATGACACGCACTCTGCTTGGTGGGGAGTTGACAATGACATGCTGTCTGCTTGGTGGTGAGTTGACAATGACACGCACTCTGCTTGGTGGGGAGTTGACAATGACATGCTGTCTGCTTGGTGGTGAGTTGACAATGACACGCTGTCTGCTTGGTGGTGAGTTGACAATGACACGCACTCTGCTTGGTGGGGAGTTGACAATGACATGCTGTCTGCTTGGTGGTGAGTTGACAATGACATGCACTCTGCTTGGTGGGGAGTTGACAATGACATGCTGTCTGCTTGGTGGTGAGTTGACAATGACACGCAATCTGCTTGGTGGTGAGTTGACAATGACATGCTGTCTGCTTGGTGGTGAGTTGACAATGACATGCTGTCTGCTTGGTGGTGAGTTGACAATGACACACTGTCTGCTTGGTGGTGAGTTGACAATGACACACTGTCTGCTTGGTGGTGAGTTGACAATGACACACTGTCTGCTTGGTGGTGAGTTGACAATGACACGCACTCTGCTTGGTGGGGAGTTGACAATGACATGCTGTCTGCTTGGTGGTGAGTTGACAATGACACGCAATCTGCTTGGTGGTGAGTTGACAATGACATGCTGTCTGCTTGGTGGTGAGTTGACAATGACATGCTGTCTGCTTGGTGGTGAGTTGACAATGACACACTGTCTGCTTGGTGGTGAGTTGACAATGACATGCTATCTGATTGGTGGTGAGTTGACAATGACACACTGTCTGCTTGGTGGTGAGTTGACAATGACACGTTGTCCTCTTGGTGCTGAGTTGACAATGACACTGTCTGCTTGGTGGTGAGTTGACAATGACACACTGTCTGCTTGGTGGTGAGTTGACAATGACACACTGTCTGCTTGGTGGTGAGTTGACAATGACATGCTGTCTGCTTGGTGGTGAGTTGACAATGACACGCTGTCTGCTTGGTGGTGAGTTGACAATGACACACTGTCTGCTTGGTGGTGAGTTGACAATGACATGCTGTCTGATTGGTGGTGAGTTGACAATGACACACTGTCTGCTTGGTGGTGAGTTGACAATGACACGCAATCTGCTTGGTGGTGAGTTGACAATGTCACTGTCTGCTTGGTGGTGAGTTGACAATGACACGCTGTCTGCTTGGTGGTGAGTTGACAATAACACGCTGTCTGCTTGGTGGTGAGTTGACAATGACATGCTGTCTGATTGGTGGTGAGTTGACAATGACACGTTGTCTGCTTGGTGCTGAGTTGACAATGACACTGTCTGCTTGGTGTTGAGTTGACCATGACACACTGTCTGCTTGGTGGTGAGTTGACAATGACACACTGTCTGCTTGGTGGTGAGTTGACAATGACACACTGCTTGGTGGTGAGTTGACAATGACACACTGTCTGCTTGGTGGGGAGTTGACAATGACATGCTGTCTGCTTGGTGGTGAGTTGACAATGACACGCTGTCTGCTTGGTGGTGAGTTGACAATGACACACTGTCTGCTTGGTGGTGAGTTGACAATGACATGCTGTCTGATTGGTGGTGAGTTGACAATGACACACTGTCTGCTTGGTGGTGAGTTGACAATGACACATTGTCTGCTTGGTGGTGAGTTGACAATGTCACTGTCTGTTTGGTGGTGAGTTGACAATGTCACTGTCTGCTTGGTGGTGAGTTGACAATGACACATTGTCTGCTTGGTGGTGAGTTGACAATGTCACTGTCTGCTTGGTGGTGAGTTGACAATGTCACTGTCTGCTTGGTGGTGAGTGTACAGTGACACACTGCGGTGTTATGTACAATATTTTAATTAATCATCTCATACTAAAATACTGCGGTGTTATGTACAATATTTTAATTAATCATCTAACACTAAAACACTGCGGTGTTATCTACAATATTTTAATTAATCATCTCGTACTAAAATACTGCGGTGTTATCTACAATATTTTAATTAATCATCTCATACTAAAATACTGCGGTGTTATGTACAATATTTTAATTAATCATCTCATACTAAAATAGTGCGGTGTTATCTTCAATATTTTAATTAATCATCTCATACTAAAATATTGCGATGTTATCTTCAATATTTTAATTAATCATCTCATACTAAAATACTGCGGTGTTATCTTCAATATTTCCGAAATTTTCAATTTTCAATATTCAATATTCCGAATTTCCGAATTCGGATCCGAATTCGGATATTCGGATTCGGAATCCGAATTCCGAATATTCCGAATATTCCGAATATTGAATTTTCAATATTCCGAAATAGTCCCTGGTGTTGGGCTAGCGGCTAGGGTGCCGGCTTAGGATCCTAGGATCCTGGGTTCGAATCCCGGTCAATCGCTGAATTAACGCCAGGGGGGTTGACTCAGCCTGTCATCCTTCCGAGGTCGGCTAATTGAGTACCAGTTCACTGGTAATTCCCTGCTTGTCGTTAAAGGCGGCAAAAAGGGTTGGCGTCAGGAAGGGCATCCGGCCGTAAAACATTGCTTCAAAAAGGGGACCGAAAAAAAACAACAACAACCACAGTTCCCGAAAAAGGCCAACCCCCGCTTGAGGGGAAAAATGGCCTCTAAAGGTGGTTTTTATACTAAAATATTGCGGTGTTATCTTCAATATTTTAATTAATCATCTCATACTAAAATACTGCGGTGTTATCTTCAATATTTTAATTAATCATCTCATACTAAAATATTGCGGTGTTATCTTCAATATTTTAATGAATCATCTCATACTAAAATACTGCGGTTATCTTCAATATTTTAATTAATCATCTCATACTAAAATACTGCGGTGTTATCAACAATATTTTAATTAATCATCTCATACTAAAATACTGCGGTGTTATCTGCAATATTTTAATTGATCGTCTCATACTAAAATATTGCGGTGTTATCTGCAATATTTTAATTAATCATCTCATACTAAAATATTGTGGTGTTATCTGCAATATTTTAATTAATCATCTCATACTAAAATATTGCGGTGTTATCTTCAATATTTTAATGAATCATCTCATACTAAAATACTGCGGTGTTATCTTCAATATTTTAATTAATCATCTCATACTAAAATATTGCGGTGTTATCTTCAATATTTTAATGAATCATCTCATACTAAAATACTGTGGTGTTATCTTCAATATTTTAATTAATCATCTCATACTAGATAAAATTGCTAGATTGCAGGCTAGATAAATTGCAGGCTAGATAAAATTGGGAGCATAAAATGAAAATGGTAAGAGGTAATGGTGAGATTTTTACAGATTAGGGTAGGACCCGACCCTGTGGAAGGGGCGGGGTAGTATAGGAGAGGTCTAAACGGGAGTCCGTTTGGCCATTTAGCGATCAGGGTAGGTCAAGGTTTATAATATGGGGGCGATAAAGGGTTATGATAGGATATTACGGTTATGTTATCTCCAACATACTAAAATATTGCGGTGTTATCTTCAATATTTTAATTAATCATCTCATACGAAAATACTGCTGTGTTATCTCCAATATTTTAATTAATCATCTCATACTAAAATACTGCGGTGTAATCTCCAATATTTTAATTAATCATCTTATACTAAAATACTGCGGTGTTATCAACAATATTTTAATTAATTATCTCATACTAAAATACTGCGGTGTTATCTACAATATTTTCATTAATCATCTCATACTAAAATACTGCGGTGTTATCTCCAATATTTTAATTAATCATCTCATTTTAAAATACTACGGTGTTATCAACAATATTTTAATTAATCATCTCATACTAAAATACTGCGGTGTTATCTCCAATATTTTAATTAATCATCCAATACTAAAATACTGCGGTGTTATCTACAATATGTTAATTAATCATCTAACACTAAAATACGCAATTTGGTGTCCGTCTGTCTGTCGATTTTTGACCGTGATACATTCGGTCGTTACTTATCCAATCTCGACCAAACTTGACAGGATGACTAAGGGTCACACCATTGAGGTTGTAAAAAATTAATTTGACCCCCTCCCCAAGGGGGTTTTCCCCACCAATGGGGTTGTGTGTTGAGGTGTATATTCTTGATAAGAAAGCTTTATCGTGGCGTTTTTCCAAAGACGCTTTTAATAACAAAAGTAACAACAACATTAAATATAATCATATAATATTAATGTTATTACAAAGCAATCTAACACCAGTAATATGCCACTTCCCAAAGGGGGTTTTCCTCCTTGAACAAACGCCGTGTTAACGTGTAGAAACAGCTTATCGTGCCGTTTTCCTGGGAGCACTCCCTACCCCAAGTAAAACAAGAAAGAGCAATCAGAGATTGCAGACCCTCACCAGGACGTGTTTTTAGTGGTTTTTAAGGCTTTTGTGTTAAAAAAAATATGGCAGCTGAACCACGTGACTGAAGACGTCGTCATTATATATTTTTTCCATATACCAATTTTATTCCTAGATGCCACTCAAGAAGTTTCATCTTGATCGGATGAAGTTTTGTACTTGTCGAATTATGACGTCATAATGGAGGCACCTATGACATCATCATTATGCATATGCTATTCCCCATGGAGAGTTCTTTACAATGAACCATGTCTCATTTTTTTCTGTGCAGTGCTTTCGGAGATATAGAGGTGCAAAGTTTTTCGGTTTTTCCAAGATTGCGGCCGTGCCACGTGACCTATGCGTCATAATTATCATTAAAAAATTCTGCAGGAGGAGGGACACCAGTGGTGAAAATTTCCTGTCAATCGGACCAACAGTTGCAGAGAAAATCATGTTTATTCTGTGCGGACAAACAGACAACTGGATTCAAATGCAATGATACCCTCACCTCTGGCGAGGGTAAATATTATAAACCACAAACATGTATGATGACCTTTTGAAACAGTTGCTAATGCTGTTTAGCATGAAACTGAAAGGGAGGAAACCCAGGGTGTGTTCAGTTACCTTGTGCTTGCCAAGCCAGCCGTTCCTTATCAACGGTTTTGAATGGAGTTCTTGCTCGAATAGAGTTCTTGCTCGAATAGAGTGCTTGCTCGAATGGAGTGGTTGCTCGAATGGAGTGGTTGCTCGAATGGAGTGGTTGCTCGAATGGAATGCTTGCTCAAATGGAGTTCTTGTTTGAATGGAGTGCTTGCTCGAATGGAGTGCTAGCTCGAATGGAGTGCTTGCTCGAATGGAGTGCTTGCTCGAATGGAGTGCTTGCTCAAATGGAGTTCTTGCTCGAATGGAGTGCTTGCTCGAATGGAGTGCTTGTTCGAATGGAGTGCTTGTTCGAATGGAGTGCTTGCTCGAATGGAGTGCTTGCTCGAATGGAGTGCTTGCCCGAATGGAGTGCTTGCCCGAATGGAGTGCTTGCCCGAATGGAGTTCTTGCTCGAATGGAGTGCTTGCTCGAATGGAGTTCTTGCTCGAATGGAGTTCTTGCTCGAATGGAGTTCTTGCTCGAATGGAGTTCTTGCTCGAATGGAGTTCTTGCTCGATTGGAGTTCTTGCTCGAATGGAGATCTTGCTCGAATGGAGCGCTTGCTCGAATGGAGCGCTTGCTCGAATGGAGCGCTTGCTCGAATGGAGTGTTTGCTCGAATGGAATGCTTGCTCGAATGGAGTTCTTGCTCGAATGGAGTGCTTGCTCGAATGGAGTGCTTGCTCGAATGGAGTTCTTGCTCGAATGAAGTTCTTTCTCGAATGGAGTTCTTGCTCGAATTGAGTGCTTGCTCGAATGGAGTGCTTGCTCGAATGGAGTGCTTGCTCGAATGGAGTGCTTGCTCGAATGGAGTGCTTGCTCGAATGGAGTGCTTGCTCGAATGGAGTTCTTGCTCAAATGGAGATCTTGCTCGAATGGAGATCTTGCTCGAATGGAGATCTTGCTCGAATGGAGTGCTTGCTCGAATGGAGGTCTTTCTCGAATGGAGTGCTTGCTCGAATGGAGTGCTTGCTCGAATGGAGTGTTTGCTCGAATGGAGTGGTTGCTCGAATGGAGTGGTTGCTCGAATGGAGTGCTTGCTCGAATGGAGTGCTTGCTCGAATGGAGTGCTTGCTCGAATGGAGTTCTTGCTCGAATGGAGTTCTTGCTCGAATGGAGATCTTGCTCGAATGGAGATCTTGCTCGAATGGAGATCTTGCTCGAATGGAGATCTTGCTCGAATGGAGTGCTTGCTCGAAAGGAGTGCTTGTCGAATGGAGTGCTTGCTCGAATGGAGTGCTTGCTCGAATGGAGTGCTTGCGCGAATGGAGTGCTTGCTCGAATGGAGTTCTTGCTCGAATGGAGTGCTTGCTCGAATGGAGTGCTTGCTCGAATGGAGTTCTTGCTCGAATGGAGTTCTTGCTCGAATGGAGTTCTTGCTCGAATGGAGTTCTTGCTCGAATGGAGTGCTTGCTCGAATGGAGTTCTTGCTCGAATGGAGTGCTTGCTCGAATGGAGTGCTTGCTCGAATGGAGTGGTTGCTCGAATGGAGTGGTTGCTCGAATGGAGTTCTTGCTCAAATGGAGTTTTTGCTCGAATGGAGTTCATGCTCGATTGGAGTTCTTTCTCGATTGGAGTTCTTTCTCGAATGGAGATCTTGCTCGAATGGAGTGCTTGCTCGAATGGAGTGCTTGCTCGAATGGAGTGCTTGCTCGAATGGAGTGCTTGCTCGAATGGAGTGCTTGCTCGAATGGAGATCTTGCTCGAATGGAGTTCTTGCTCGAATGGAGTGCTTGCTCGAATGGAGTGCTTGCTCGAATGGAGTGCTTGCTCGAATGGAGTGCTTGCTCGAATGGAGTGCTTGCTCGAATGGAGTTCTTGCTCGAATGGAGTTCTTGCTCGAATGGAGATCTTGCTCGAATGGAGTTCTTGCTCGAATGGAGTTCTTGCTCGAATGGAGATCTTGCTCGAATGGAGTGCTTGCTCGAATGGAGTGCTTGCTCGAATGGAGTGCTTGCTCGAATGGAGTGCTTGCTCGAATGGAGTTCTTGCTCGAATGGAGTGCTTGCTCGAATGGAGTGCTTGCTCGAATGGAGTGCTTGCTCGAATGGAGTTCTTGCTCGAATGGAGTTCTTGCTCGAATGGAGTGCTTGCTCGAATGGAGTTCTTGCTCGAATGGAGTGCTTGCTCGAATGGAGTGCTTGCTCGAATGGAGTGCTTGCTCGAATGGAGTTCTTGCTCGAATGGAGATCTTGCTCGAATGGAGTGCTTGCTCGAATGGAGTGCTTGCTCGAATGGAGGTCTTTCTCGAATGGAGTGCTTGCTCGAATGGAGTGCTTGCTCGAATGGAGTGCTTGCTCGAATGGAGTGCTTGCTCGAATGGAGTGGTTGCTCGAATGGAGTGCTTGCTCGAATGGAGTGCTTGCTCGAATGGAGTGCTTGCTCGAATGGAGTGCTTGCTCGAATGGAGTTCTTGCTCGAATGGAGTTCTTGCTCGAATGGAGATCTTGCTCGAATGGAGATCTTGCTCGAATGGAGATCTTGCTCGAATGGAGTGCTTGCTCGAAAGGAGTGCTTGCTCGAATGGAGTGCTTGCTCGAATGGAGTGCTTGCTCGAATGGAGTGCTTGCTCGAATGGAGTGCTTGCTCGAATGGAGTTCTTGCTCGAATGGAGTTCTTGCTCGAATGGAGATCTTGCTCGAATGGAGTGCTTGCTCGAATGGAGTGCTTGCTCGAATGGAGTGCTTGCTCGAATGGAGTGCTTGCTCGAATGGAGTTCTTGCTCGAATGGAGTTCTTGCTCGAATGGAGTGCTTGCTCGAATGGAGTTCTTGCTCGAATGGAGTGCTTGCTCGAATGGAGTGCTTGCTCGAATGGAGTGCTTGCTCGAATGGAGTGCTTGCTCGAATGGAGTGCTTGCTCAAATGGAGTGCTTGCTCGAATGCTTAAATCACTGGCCGATCTCTCCACAACAAACTTGGTAAATGAACACACACCCAATGTTCTTGAGACCCGACCCAAGATCTACTGTAATCTATATACCCCAGAGAGGAATGACCCTGCCGCTCCCGTGGGGAACAGGTGCCCCAGTTAAATAAAATTTGTATTTACCAACTCTCCTGTCCTCCTTTCTTTCTCCCTCACTTCCTTATTCCCCATTTACATTTACACCTCTCTCTCTCTCCCTCTCGACTCCTCTCAGCACACCTGAAAGCATATGTGCTGGAGCGATGTCGTCTCACACGACCACCGCCAGGACAGTCCACTTTTGCCTTGTTTTCTCCTACGGGGACCAAAGCCAAGGATCACGAGCTGGCAGAGGGGTCTTGTTTTTGTTCACCCAGTGAGGGAGAGGGTGGTGGGCTGTGCTCTGATAGAACCGGATTCTCATCCTTCCTTGCTGCTCTTCAGGGTGTAGGACTCATTGATGCGGTTCGTAGATTTTTTTTATTTATTGTATTTTATAGTATTTATGTTCTATCATTCTAACCAAGTAACACCTTGGTATGAAATTAAAATTGCAGGTTTTCTAAATGAAGATTTTCATTTATGTTTTAATGCAGAGTTTATTTGCATTTGCAGAGCTCCTATTTTTTTTCAACTGCTTTTCCAAATATATTTTTGCACAATAAACATGTTACTATAATTTTTATTCTATATCCAAACAAAACTCCACCATGTTGGTGACCCCAGGATGTTGAGGACGTTACATCGGCTCTTGGTGGAGCAATGCGATTACTGGCCTTGCCTCTTGCTTGTGTCGATGGCGAAGGGACCGCTGTGCCAAACATGGGCCACCTTCACACAGGTGAGGAGAAAGCCTCAACTTTACAATTCCATGATTCCCAGTCATTGTAGCAGTCTCACTCCCAGTGTTGTACCTGTCTCCTTTATCAAACAATGAATATTGACCGCATTGATTTCCAGTTGCTTATAGACACTTGTTGTACTTGTCCCCTGTTCATTTTTAAAATTATAAATGGGGTCCAAGTTTATATATGGGGCTCATACTCGCTGCAAGCTATGAGTACCTGACTTTTGCTGGTCTCCAAAGGATGACAGGCTGAATCACCTGCCTGTGAAACGCCGGGATGGCAGTTTATACCTGGGTCGGGATTCAAACCCAGGCTGGACAACTTAGAGATGAGTGAGCGACCACTAGGCCATCCTGCTAGTTTGTTACATTTTACATACATGTAAATTTACATACATTTAGCCTGGTGTTGGCTTAGCGGTTAGGGTGCCGGCTTGGGATCCTAGGATCCTGGGTTCGAATCCCGGTTGATCGCTGAATTAACGCCAGGGGGG
The DNA here is from genome assembly GCF_964187855.1 of Myxine glutinosa. Lineage (NCBI taxonomy): Eukaryota > Metazoa > Chordata > Myxini > Myxiniformes > Myxinidae > Myxine > Myxine glutinosa. Next base: position 6,377,180 of record NC_136273.1, on the reverse strand, counting down.
TTGACTCAGCCTGTCATCCTTCCGAGGTCGGCAAATTGAGTACCAGCTTGCTGGGATGAATGATCCCGGTGTGTACCCCAGTTTAGAATAGGTACACCGTATCCCTGCGCATCATAAGAGGCGACTCAGGGTTGGCGTCAGGAAGGGCATCCGGCCATAAAAACATTGCCTCAAACAGGGAACCATGATTGTCATGGGGCCCGCAAGGCTAACCCCTGCTCTAGCGGGGAAAATGGCCTTAAAACGATCATTCATTCATTCATTTATGTACTGTATTTAAATATGGTAACCTGTAATACAAAAAGAGAAATAATGTGAAAAATTAGCTTCTTTTTTGTAGAGTTTGACAAAATCTTTAAAAAAATTTATTGTGCTTTTTTTCTCATCACAATTTAATGAAGTTATTCCATCAATCAGGATACCCCAGTACTGAATTAACACCGGATCGACGAATGGAAGTTTTTTATAGGAAACATCGACACAGGTAGAGGTTTTTCAACCAATTTGTCCACATTATCAACATCCCAAGACTCGAACAAATATATCGTTAAATACCAAGGAAAACACCGACAAACGAATGTAAACAAACTTGTACAAACAAACCCGGTGGAGCGCATACTTCCTCCATGCTGCACAGTTTATGTTTTGTATCCCACTGATAGGTCGGATCTGGATCTGGACCTGAACCGAAATAAAAACAGCTTGTTATTGTCACACAACCAACTCATCCACCTAGTTTAGTCATAACTCTTACTAACACACTCTCAAGATGTCTCTCCGAAAAAAACGTCTGGACAATCCTCTCATCGACTTTCTCAACAATCCTCTCCAACAAGTTCTGTCACTCAAGCTTTTGGGTCTCACTATCTGCCATGATCTTTCCTGGGAAAACCACATTTCCAAGCTGGCCTCCAAAGCCAGTCGCCGACTCGGCATCCTCCATCGTGCGAAGTCCTTCCTTGGCACATCTGAGCTCCTCACCACATACAAGGCTTTCATCCGCAGCTCAATGGAATACTGATCTCCCCTCTGGGCTGGCGCCCCTGCCTCACACCGAGCTCGGCTTCAACCTGTTGAAACCAAAGCTCTCAGAATCATTGGAATCTCCCGCGATAAAGCTAACTCCGAGGGCCATTCACTCACTCACCGCAGGCAGGTTGGTGGTCTTTCTGTCTTCTACCGACTCCTCTCTGGCTTTGCTCCCCCAGCTCTGTCTCCCAAATATTCCTACAGGTCGCACAAGATCTGCCAGCAACCCTTTTCTGGTGAAACTGCCAAAATCAAGACACTCTGCTCACCTTCACTCCTTCATTCCTCTTTACTCCCGCCTCTGGAACAAACTCCCACACTCTCTTCAATCCCACTCCTCCTTCCAGGTCTTTAAAACAGCTGTTCACCACCATCTCTTATCTTCCCCCATCCAAAACCTTGATCTTTTCTACCCCCATTAATCAAAACCAAATTCACCTTTTTCAAATTACGTTTTCTTTCCTGAAAGTCTGTGTAGTGTCCATCTTGTTTATCCCATGTGCTCCGCACCAGCCCTCTCCCTACCGCAGATCTCCTCTCTCTTCCACGATGTCCCTGTTCTCGACTGTTGTGCTTCCCTCTCTTCCCCATCGCTTCTCTCCTGCTCTCTTTATTATATATTGTCGCGCGATTGCCCTCTGTTAAGACAGTGGGATCGCGGATAGCCTGAACGGGCTTTAACTCCGAGGCGACGATCAATTGCGGATTTGACTATACAAGCACGGGTGGAAGAAGGAAGAAGAAGAAGCGATGAGAGCTCTTACCTGTAGCGATCTCACCGGCAGCTCCGATCCTGTAGGAAATGAACTCAAACGAACACGGGGGTAAAATGTACAAAAATAAACAGGTTTACAGAACCCGATACAAAGGAAATGCGATGGAAGAACTAATTCTAAATTGGGACGTCCCCACAGATTTCAAATATGAGACAAAGGGAGAATGAATAAAATAAATGTCTCGTCGTGTATTTGTGAATGCGTGCTTATCTGTGTCTGGCAGTGTAGCGTCGGGTCGATGCTCGAGCGTGTCGTCCGAGGCAGCTCCGGTTGGCACGAACTGCCCAGTCCTTGGTGCGAAGCGGCCCTCGGCGCACCCGCTCGTCAGCGCTCCAACGCATGGCTCGCTCGACGTTCGTCGTTCGCACACCAACGCAAGGAAGTGAATCAACGGCGTTCCTTCTCTCCACTGTCTTTTGAACTGCTCGTTCCTCCAACAGGTCCGAAGCAAGGGGAAACCCAGCACAAAGGGACAGTCAGGAGCAAGAGGCCAAGGGAAGAGAAGCGAGGGAAGAGCGCGAGGGAAGAGAGAGCGAAGAGACAGCAAAGAAGCTCAAAATGCCGGCGAGCGAGTCGTTTTGTCACGCGCGGTGTGACGTCAGCCCTTTCTCTCTCCCAACCAGTGCCTCGTTTCTTTGTGGTCTTTCGCGCCTTCTGACGTCACCGGCGCTTGTCCTCCAATCAGCGACCTGCTTCTAAGTAGTTGTTTTGCGCCTTCCACACTGATTGGCTGAATGTTCGCGCCTTCCACACTCATTGGCCGAGGTGTCAACGGTCAGTGGCCAATCAGTGTGCCGCTTCCTTCCACCTTCCTTTCACCAATCAGTGGCCAGCTTTTTACCCCAACCAATCACACGTTCTCCTGGGTGTGGCTATTGCTTGTTGGTTCTTCCAAAGTCATTGTGGCGTTGGGGGAATTATTTAATGTGTGGTGCGCTAATGGGCCTATCTAATGTCTATGGGATGTACTGCCATAAGGGACACTGGGATGCTCACCGAGGGAACGACACACAAGGGAATTTTACCCATAATCCCTGTACTAATTAGCATGCCCCGCCCCCTAAAAACAGCGACAAAGATACAAGCTTAATCCGACATTCGGGCAACAGAACTTATTACATCTAGATTCCCTATCATGACAGCCAGACACCCACCTATGCAGATCTACCTAAATCTATATATGCCCCTACCTACCAACAACAACATGCATTTTAAGGCCATTTTCCCTGCTAGAGCGGGGGTTAGCCTTGCGGTCGCCATGACAATCTCTCCATTTTGCCCTATTTTCTGCATCTCTCCTTGTTAACCCCCTTGCCCGCATTTCTTCTTCCACCATCTTTAGCCAAGTCTTTCTCGGTCTTCCCCGTCCTCTACTTCCTTCTACATTAATTTCCATCACTCTTCTCAACCAGTCACTTTCATCCTTCCTCAACACATGACCAAACCATCTCAACCTGTTCCTCTTCACAGCATCAATCACAGGCTCTATTCCCATAATCTTTCGCAATTCAGCATTTGTCTTCCTCTCTCTCAACGATACTCCGCACATCCACCGAACCATTCACATTTCCACCCTTTCCAGCCTTCGTTGCTGCTCTACGTTCATTACCCATGTCTTGCTCCCATAAATCATAACACTTCTCACACATGCAGCATACACCTTTCCCTTCAGCTTCAACGACACTCCCCTCCTCATCAGCATGCCACTCAGTTCCCGAAACTTCTTCCATGCACACCTCACTCTAGCAACTGTTGCCGAGTCTGATCCACCTTCTCCATTCAACATGTCTCCGAGGTAGCAAAAGGTTTTCACACCTTCCAGCTTCACGCTGTCTCCAAGATCCAACTCAACATTTCCTCCATCTGCAGCTCCCTCTGTGCACACCTTACATTTGAATGTAGCTGCCACACTGGGTAATGACCCTCTCAGATCACTGCATTTTTGATGAACCCACTCAGCACACATTGTACATTGAATGGAGTTCACTCCGACACCCTTCCTGCACACAGCACATGGCCACTTCCCAGTTCTTTCCACCTCACCACTTGCCATCACCTTCGTCTTTCCAATATTCACCTTCAGACCTTTTGACTCCATACATTCCTTCCACTTGTTCATTTTTTCCTTCAGTCCATCCATACTTTCCGCAATCAACACACGATCATCTGCATACAACAACTCCCACGGCAAACCATCCTTTACCTTCTGAGCCAGCACCTTCATCACAGCTACAAATAGTAGTGGACTTAGTACCGACCCCTGATGCACTCCCACCTTCACCTCAAACTCACCACTGTTCCCGTCCTTCGTCCTTACAGCTGTGCACGCTCTTTTGTACATTGCCATCACTACTCTGATCAACCATTCCTCCACTCCTAACTTCCTCAATGCCCATGTCAATACTTCGCGTGGAACCATATCAAATGCTTTCTCCAGTTCAACAAACCCAAGAAACAACTTCTTCCTCTTCTCCATGTACTTCTCCTGCAACTGCCTCACAATAATGAGCGTGTCTGTTGTTCCTCTTCCTGGCATAAATCCAAACTGCATTTCGTCGATCTTCACCTTCTTCCTTATCCTCCTCTCCAACACCCTTTCCAATACCTTCATTCCATGCTCCAATAACATTATCGCTCAGTACGAGCCACACTCCAGAGGGTTACCTTTCCCCTTGTATAGAGGGACGAGGGTACTCAGTTCCCAATCCACTGGAATGCGGCCTTCTTTCACCAACCAGATTCCAGATCTCTGTCATTCTCTTCACACCCCAACTTCCTGCTGCCTTCAACATATCTCCCACAACTCCCGTCGGCCCTCCCGCTTTTCTACTCTTCATTGCTTTTATCGCGTCAAGCATTTTCTTTCGTGCATCATCACCTTCGAAAGTGTTGCGTTTACATTCTGTATGCCTGGCCATCTTCGCTACTTTATGTGCAGTGTAAACGAACCTTTTCTTTGTTATCAATGGTGATCTCAAGCTTGTGGAGGAGCTTGTATGTGTAATGTATTTGGGAGGACGACTTGGCCATCCTTGTGCTTTTAGTTTTACATGAATTGACTTGAACCGGTGTGTACGGTGTGTACCCTGGTTAGAATAGGTACACCGTATCCCTGCGTGTCGTAAGAGGCAACTAAGAGGGTTGGCGTCAGGAAGGGCATCCGGCCATAAAAACATTGCCTCAAAAAGAGAACCATGACAATTACAACTACATATGGGCAGGGTATAGCCTGAAGTGGAGATCGGTTTCTGAGGTTTGGGACATGGAATGTAGGGACAATGACAGGGAGATCAGGAGAAGTGGTGGAAGTATTGGTCAGAAGAAGAGTGGACATATGTTGTGTGCAAGAGACGAGATGGAAGGGAAGTGGTGTGAGAATGGTGAAGGGTAGGCAGGGACAGAAATACAAGTTTGTGTGGCAAGGGTGCCTGGAGGGCGTGAATGGTGTTGGTGTCCTGTTTTCTGAGGAGTTTGTAGACAGTGTGGTGAGTGTGACCAGAGTGAGTGATAGGTTGATGATGGTGAAAATGATGATTGGAAAGCTCTTGGTGAACATCATCTCGGGATATGCTCCGCAGGTTGGTCGGAGCGATGAAGAGAAGGACAAGTTCTGGTGTGCGATAGAGAAGCTGATGGAAAACGTGAAAGATGACGAAGTTGTTGTGGTAGGAGACCTAAATGGACATGTGGGAAGGAGTATGGACGGTTTTGAGGGAGTTCATGGGGGTTACGGATATGGTGTGAGAAATGGAGAAGATGAAAGGATTTTGGAGTTTGCTGATGGAGCTGATTTGTTGATTTGTAATACTCAGTTCCAGAAAGGGGATAATAAGCTTGTTACATACACGTCAGGTGGGTCGACGACAACTGTTGACTACCTGATGGTGCGTAGGCGAGATAGGGGGCACCTCCGGGACACAAAGGTGATCCCGGGGGAGGAGGCTGTTTCAGAGCACCACTTGGTTGTCTGTGACATAAGGGTGAAAGGTGCGAGGGGAGCTCGGCGGATGAAGTACCAACCGAGAATGAAGGTGTGGAGGTTGAAAGAGGTGACAGTAAGGGAGGCATTAAAAGAGAGGCTGAGTCGGGTCGAGGATGATGTGGTTGAGCTTGAAAGTGGTTGGATGTCAATGAAAGATAGTCTGTTGGGAGCCGTTGGTGAGGTATGTAGATGGACAAAAGGACCACCGAGGCACTCGGAAACATGGTGGTGGGATGATGAAGTTGGAAAGAGGAAGAAGTTCAAGGAGTGGCAGAAGGCGAAGGGTACGGGAGCAGAAAAAGCAGAGCATGAAAGTTATAAGGCAGCCAAGAAAGCTGCAAAGAAAGAGGTAGCAAAGGCGCAGGAGACATGTAGGAAAATGTTCGGAGAACGCTTGGATTCGGAAGAGGGTCAGAGAGCGGTATTCAGGATTGCAAAGCAGATAGCGAAAGAGAGGTGTGATGTGATAGGGGTGAGTTGCTTGAAGGATGAAGTGGGACAAATCGTTGTGGACCCAGATGGAATTAAAGGAAGATGGAAAAGATATATGGAAATGCTGTTGAATACAGAGAATGAATGGGATGGCAACATAGAGAGTAACCCAGTTTTAGGACCGGCAGAGAAGATAACTGAGAAGGAAGTTGAGGAAGCGATAAAAGCAATTTTAAAAACCCACCTTTAGAGGCCATTTTTCCCCGCAAGCGGGGGTTGGCCTTTTTCGGGCACCGTGGTTGTTGTTGTTTTTTGGTCCCCTTTTTGAAGCAATGTTTTACGGCCGGATGCTCTTCCTGTCGCCAACCCTGTTTGTCGCCTTTTACGACAAACAGGGAATTACCAGTGAACTGGTACTCAATTAGCCGACCTCGGAAGGATGACAGGCTGAGTCAACCCCCCTGGCGTTAATTCAGTGATCGACTGGGATTCGAACCCAGGATCCTAGGATCCTAAGCTGGCACCCTAGCCGCTAAGCCAACGCCAGGCAACGATAAAAGCAATGAAGAGTAGAAAAGCGGGAGGGCCGACGGGAGTTGTGGGAGATATGTTGAAGGCAGCAGGAAGTTGGGGTGTGAAGAGAATGACAGAGATCTGTAATCTGGTGGTGAAAGAAGGCCGCATTCCAGTGGATTGGGAACTGAGTACCCTTGTCCCTCTATACAAGGGGAAAGGTGACCCTCTGGAGTGTGGCTTGTACCGAGCGATAAAGTTATTGGAGCATGGAATGAAGGTATTGGAAAGGGTGTTGGAGAGGAGGATAAGGAAGAAGGTGAAGATCGACGAAATGCAGTTAGGATTTATGCCAGGAAGAGGAACGACAGACAGGCTCTTTATTGTGAGGCAGTTGCAGGAGAAGTACATGGAGAAGAGGGTTTGTTGATCTGGAGAAAGCATTCGATCAGGTTCCACGCAAAGTATTGACATGGGCATTGAGGAAGTTAGAAGTGGAGGAATGGTTGATCAGAGTTGTGATGGCAATGTACAAAAGAGCGCTCACAGCTGTAAGGACGAAGGACGGGAACAGTGGTGAGTTTGAGGTGAAGGTGGGAGTGCATCAGGGGTCGGTACTAAGTCCACTACTATTTGTAGCTGTGATGGAGGTGCTGGCTCAGACCGTAAAGGAGGGTTTACCGTGGGAGTTGTTGTATGCAGATGATCTAGTGTTGATTGTGGAAAGTATGGATGGACTGAAGGAAAAGATGAACAAGTGGAAGGAAAGTATGGAGACAAAAGGTCTGAAGGTGAATATAGGAAAGACGAAGGTGATGGCAAGTGGTAAAGCAAGTGGTGAGGTGGAAAGAACTGGGAAGTGGCCATGTGCTGTGTGCAGGAAGGGTGTCGGAGTGAACTCCATTCAATGTAAAATGCGCTGAGTGGGTTCATCAAAAATGTAGTGGTCTGAGAGGGTCATTAACCAGTGTGGCAGCTACATTCAAATGTAAGGTGTGCACAGAGGGAGCTGCAGATGGAGGAAATGTTGAGTTGGATCTTGGAGACGGCGTGAAGCTGGAAGGTGTGAAAACATTTTGCTATCTCGGAGACATGTGGAATGGAGAAGGTGGATCAGACTCGGCAACGGTTGCTAGAGTGAGATGTGCATGGAAGAAGTTTCGGGAACTGAGTGGCGTGCTGATGAGGAGGGGAGTGTCGTTGAAGCTGAAGGGAAAGGTGTATGCTGCATGTGTGAGAAGTGTTATGATTTATGGGAGCGAGACATGGGTCATGAATGTAGAGCAGCAACGAAGGCTGGAAAGGGTGGAAATGCGAATGGTTCGGTGGATGTGCGGAGTGTCGCTGAGAGAGAGGAAGACAAATGCTGAATTGCGAAAGATGATGGGAATAGAGCCTGTGATTGATGCTGTGAAGAGGAACAGGTTGAGATGGTTTGGTCATGTGTTGAGGAAGGATGAAAGTGACTGGTTGAGAAGAGTGATGGAAATGAATGTAGAAGGAAGTAGAGGACGGGGAAGACCGAGAAAGACTTGGCTAAAGACGGTCGAAGAAGACATGCGGGCAAGGGGGTTAACAAGGAGAGATGCAGAAAATAGGGCAAAATGGAGAAGATTGTCATGGGGACCGCAAGGCTAACCCCCGCTCTTGCCGGGAAAATGGCCTTAAAATGCATGTTGTATTGCTTTTATCGCGTCCTCAACATCCTTCTCAGTTATCTTCTCTGCCGGTCCTAAAACTGGGTTACTCTCTATGTTGCCATCCGATTCATTCTCTGTATTCAACAGCATTTCCATATATCTTTTCCATCTTCCCTTAATTCCATCTGGGTCCACAACGATTTGTCCCACTTCATCCTTCAAGCAACTCACCCCCATCACCTCACACCTCTCTTTCGCTATCTGCTTTGCAATCCTGAATACCGCTCTCTGAGCCTCTTCTGAATCCAAGCGTTCTCCGAACATTTTCCTACATGCCTCCTGCGCCTTTGCTACCTCTTTCTTTGCAGCCTTCTTGGCTGCCTTATAACTTTCATGCTCTGCTTTTTCTGCTCCCGTACCCTTCGCCTTCTGCCACTCCTTGAACCTCTTCCTCTTCTCGTCAATCCTCTTTCCAACTTCATCATCCCACCACCATGTTTCCGAGTGCCTCGGTGGTCCTTTTGGCCATCCACATACCTCACCAACGGCTCCCAACAGACTATCTTTCATTGACATCCAACCACTTTCAAGCTCAACCACATCATCCTCTGCCCTACTCAGCCTCTCTTTTAATGCCTCCCTCACTGTCACCTCTTTCAACCTCCACACCCCTCATTCTCGGTTGGTACTTCACCGGCCGAGCTCTCCTCGCACCTTTCTCCCTTATGTCGCAGACAACCAAGTGGTGCTGTGAAACAGCCTCCTCCCCCGGGATCACCTTTGTGTCCCGGAGGTGCCCCCTATCTCGCCTACGCACCAGCAGGTAGTCAACGGTTGTCATCGACCCACCTGACGTGTATGTAACAAGCTTATTATCCTCTTTCTGGAACTGAGTATTACAAATCAACAAATCAGCTCCATCAGCAAACTCCAAAATCCTTTCACCTTCTCCATTTCTCACACCATATCCGTAACCCCCAGGAACTCCCTCAAAACCGTCCATACTCCTTCCCACATGTCCATTTAGGTCTCCTCCCACCACAACAACTTCCTCATCTTTCACGTTTTCCATCAGCTTCTCTATCGCACACCAGAACTTGTCCTTCTCTTCATCGCTCCGACCAACCTGCGGAGCATATCCCGAGATGACGTTCACCAAGAGCTTTCCAATCATCATTTTCACCATCATCAACCTGTCACTCACTCTAGTCACACTCACCACACTGTCTACAAACTCCTCAGACAACAGGACAGCAACACCATTCACGCCCTCCGGGCACCCTTGCCACACCAACTTGTATTTCTGTCCCTGCCTACCCTTCACCATTCTCACACCACTTCCCTTCCATCTCGTCTCTTGCACACAACATATGTCCACTCTTCTGACCAATACTTCCACCACTTCTCCTGATCTCCGTCATTGTCCCTACATTCCATGTCCCAAACTTCAAAAGGAAATCTCATTTCCTTTCACAAAGCCCGAAACAAGTGTGTGTCCACCCTCAGGAGAGCCAGGAAACAAGATCTCACCGTTCTCAAGACCGAACTCTCTTATCTGTCTCCCTCTTCCAAATCCTGGTGGCGTCTGGTCAAATCTGTTTCTGGTGTTTGTTCCCCCTCCATCCCCTCCCTCACCTCAAACGGCTTAACGGCTGACTCCGCACGTGAAAAAGCTGAATGCCTCAACTCTGTGTTTGCCTCTAAATCTTGTGTCCCAAACCCATCCCTCTCTGTACCCACCGTACCCAGTCGTACCCAGCTGCTCCTGGTCTCTGTGTCCTTTCCTCCTGACAAGGTGGAAAAGTTTCTGTCAACCCTCGACTCTGATTCTGCAACTGGTCCTGACGGCATCAGCCCACGGGTCCTAAAATCATGTTCTTCCGCTCTTTCACTCCCTCTCTCTGTTCTCTTCACCCTCTCTTTTGCTCAAGGTCATCTGCCATCTGCTTTGAAATCAGCCAACATCACCGCTTAGCACAAAAAAGTTGCAAAAACAGATCCTAGCAACTACAGACCAATCAGCCTTCTCCCAATTATCAGCAAAGGCATAGAATCCATCATTGCTTCAGATATGAAATCTTTCGTCTTCTCCAATGGCTTGATCTCTGATCATCAATTTGGTTTCAGACCTGGTCACTCTACTCTGGACATGCTGCTTCTGCTTTCTCAACAATGGATGGAGGTCCTCAATGCCAAACAGTAAATTAGAGCTGTCTCCCTTGACATTTCACGTGCCTTCGATACGGTCTGGCACCCCGTTCTGCTCACCAAACTCTCCTCCTTTGGTATCCATGGAAATCTCCACGCATGGCTGGCGGACTTCCTCTCTGGTCGTAGTCAACGTGTGGCCCTGAATGGGTTTCTCTCATCTCCTCTTCCTGTTCAGGCTGGAGTTCCCCAAGGTAGTGTTCTGGGCCCTGTGCTTTTTATGGTCTTCATCAATGATCTCTCTGACTCTCTTGAAAATCCTCTCTATCTCTTTACTGACGACTCTACTCTCTGTCGCTCCATTCCTCATCCCTCAGATCGGCAGTCTGCAGCCTCCTCACTCTCTGCAGACCTGGACAAAATCACAGACTGGGCAAACAAATGGAACATGTCTTTCAATCCTGATAAATCTCACACTCTTACGATGTCTCTCCGAAAAGACCGACTGGAAAACCCTCCCATCCACTTTCTGAATAATCCTCTCCAAGAAGTTCTGTCACTCAAGCTTTTGGGTCTCACTATTTGCCATGATCTTTCCTGGGAAAACCACATTTCAAATCTGGCCTCCAAAGCCAGTCGCCGACTGGGCATCCTCCGTCGTGCGAAGTCCTTCCTAGGCACACCTGAGCTCCTCACCACATACAAGGCTTTCATCCGCAGCTCAATGGAATACTGTTCTCCCCTATGGGCCGGTGCTCCTGCCTCACACCTAGCTCGGCTTCACGCTGTTGAAACCAAAGCTTTCAGAATCATTGGAATCTCCTGCGATGAAGCTAACTCCAAGGGCCTTTCACTCACTCACCGCAGGCAGGTTGGTGGTCTTTCTGTCTTCTACCGACTCCTCTCTGGCCTTGCCCCCCTCCCCCCCCCCAGCTCTCTCTGGGCTCTGTCCCCCAAATATTCCTACAGGTCGCACAAGATCTGCCTGCAACCCTCTTATGGTTAAACTGCCAAAATCAAGACTTTCTGCTCACCTTCACTCCTTCATTCCTCTTTTCTCCCGCCTCTGGAACAAACTCCCTCACTCTCTTCAATCCCACTCCACCCTCCAGGTCTTTAAAACAGCTCTCCACCACCATCTCTTATCCTCCCCCATCCAAAACCTTGATCTTTTCTACCCCCGCTAATTTCGGTCCCCTTGTGTTTTATACCTCTCCCCGCCCCCCCCCCTTCCCACGCCTCCTGCCCCCAAGCCCTCTCCCTCCCACACTTCTCCCTGCTCTCAAATGTTGTGGTTGTGTGCTTCCCCTTCTCTCCCCATCTTGTCTTCCGCTGCCTCTTTTTGTATATTTTGTTTGTCTGGTTGATTTGTTTGTGAAATAAATGTTAGCTCTTTCACGAGCCTCGATTCAGTATACACAAAAAAAAACAAAAACAAAAAAAAAACCTCAGAAACCGATCTCCACTTCGGGCTGTACCCTGCCCATATGTCGTTGTAATTGTCATGGTTCTCTTTTTTTTTTGAGGCAATGTTTTTATGGCCGGGTGCCCTTCCTGACGCCAACCCTCTTCGTCGCCTCTTACGACAAGCAGGGATACGGTGTACCTATTCTCAAGCAGGGTACACACAACCCCTACCTACCGACATAACAATATTATATGTGTTAGCTCTCATATGAGCCTCGACTTGTTGCACACAAAAACTAAAAACTCATCCACATCTTTTTGAAATGTAATGTTATATGTCTGCTTTGCCCCATCTTTCAACGGTGAAGAATCACTTTGAATTTTCTGGTATCCGGATCAAGGCCTTCCCCAAAATCTAATCGATTCTTCCTCGTCACACACCAGCCTGTCCACCAAGTTTTGTCTGAATCTGTCCGCATCTTTTTGAGATATCATCCTCAGAAACATACAGACAAGAAGGCCTCAGGCGGTAGATTGACAAGTTTGATGGAAATCATCACCGTCTCCTTGACCTTTGACCGATATAGTCAAAAAAGATTGACAGCCTTATTTTGACATCCTTCAGAATCCTCTGGTAAATTTTCAGAAAGGTGAAGGTATTCGCGAGTTATCATATTCACAAACAAACAAAAAGAGACAGACCGACAAACAAGGGTGAAAATATAACGTACGTCCACCTTTGGTAACCGCAGGTGATCATAACTGAAGCTTCACACATAGGACTTGCGTGTGAGTCACGTAGACCAACTCGGGGTGTGCATGTGCTCTCTCTATTTTTGAAGAAGGAATAGGGACTTGATTTAAATAATGGAGGTGCCCAAGGTAGCATTCAGGTGAAGCACATCTCACAGGGAAACTGACATTGTTCATCATTATTTAACCACACAGAGGACAAACCGCCTAATCTCAAGGACATTATCCTGCAATACGATACTCGTGTGTATGCTGCACACCAAAATACCATGGGAATCGGCAAGTATGATCTGGAAATACTCCCACCTCCCACCTACAGCCCTGATTTGCTCCGTAAGGTCACCCTTTCAGTTTCATGTTAAACAGCATTAGCAACTGTTTCAAAAGGTAATCATACGTATTTGTGGTTTATAATATACACAAAGAATTAAGTTAAGCACCCCCCCCCCGTTTTTTTACAACCTCGCACATTACAAGTTTGTTGTCGTCAAAACAGTGTAATATACCCATGATATTGCTATATTTTCTGGAGAAGTGATATTATGGTCACATAAAAACATAACAATCATGCCGTTTTCAATATTTTATTCTGAATAATTTAAGGTGAAATTTTTTGGGAATTTTAGGCATATTTTCACCTCAATTTAAGTATGGAGCTATAGGTCCATCACGGACAGTGTGGATGACGTTTATGTTTTCTAACGTACAGTCATTGTTCTGAGAAGACCTCTAGCGATCGTTGCGTCAATAACGTGTGTAGGACCCACGTGATCGGATCACTGACTCAACCCTACGTCTCATAGACCCTGTAAGCCGTCGTATGCGTTGCTGTGGCAGGTTGTTCCATTCCCGATGTAATGCACGTTCCAATTCATCCAGATTGGCTATTGGAGGGACCATCTTCGCAATTTGTCGTCCCAACATGTCCCAAACGTGCTCGAGGGGGTTCAGGTCAGGACTGTACGCAGGCCAGGGGATGGTTGTCACAGCACCTTGCTCCAGCAAGGCTCGGACGCGTCTCGCACGGTGAGGCCTGGCGTTGTCATCCATGAAGATGGGATTGACGCAAAGATCGCTAGAGGTCTTCTCAGAACAATGACTGTACGTTAGAAAACATAAACGTCATCCACACTGTCCATGATGGACCTATAGCTCCATACTTAAATTGAGGTGAAAATATGCCTAAAATTCCCAAAAAATTTCACCTTAAATTATTCAGAATAAAATATTGAAAACGGCATGATTGTTATGTTTTTATGTGACCATAATATCACTTCTCCAGAAAATATAGCAATATCATGGGTATATTACACTGTTTTGACGACAACAAACTTGTAATGTGCGAGGTTGTAAAAAAACGGGGGGGGGGTGCTTAACTTAATTCTTTGTGTATATATATCCTCGCCAGAGGAGAGTGTATAATTGTATTTGAATCCGTTTGTCTCTCCGTAAGGTCACTCTGAGATGTGCATGGTGATTGGTTTGACATTCCGGACCAGAATTCCACCATAATGGCACTTTCAAGTTGGTGTCAAGATGGCAGTTGTACATTGAAACTGCCGAGGATTATATTGAGAAGTGACAGTACTATTGCCCAGCCATATGACGTATGATGTGTACCAACTGTACCATGATGATGATGTATCGAACACACCAACAAGCTGGGAATAGACTTTTGATGTATAACTCATATAAAAGGGTATTGATGCCTTCTAATGTGCTTCTTGTACGAGCTCCTCCACAAGACTTGGAGATAAAGTTGTAAAATTGCTATGGATTGAACCCTCAAATCTGCAATTACTTCCCAGTTGCTTCATTTGGCGACATGTGTCAGGGAAGAGTGGAGCACTTGGATAATAATATTTTCTATTTTATTCTTCTCAACCCTATTCCTCTTTATTTTACCCCCCCAGTGGCAAGGAAGCTGATGCTGTGTCCCACAGGCCTAGTCGATGCCCTGACCACTAGGAGGCGCTGTATCACGGGTGGGTGGTTCACCAGACACTTTAAAACACCAAAAACATAGGAGAACAATATTTATTGTAAAACATGTCGGTTTGTTTAAAAATGTCACGTTGAGGAATAGCAGGGTCCGTTGATCTAATAACAGGGCCTGAGCGGAACATGATGTTCATTGCAGGTAATATAGATAAGCATTGATTCAATTTCGGTGAAGATCTGAATCCGAATCCAGACCCAATGATGGACGGATTCGGATGAAACTTGATGGACAGCTTGGGTGTGTGACTAGGACGAATCGATTCGATTTTGGCAAAGATCCGGATCCAGATATGAGAATGTTTACATTTTAAGTGATTCTTCACCATTGAAAGATCGGGTGAAAAGTGATATATAACATATTTTTAAAAGTTGTGGACGAGTTATGACTAAATTTGGTGGACGAGTCGGGTAGGCGACAAGAACAAGCTAATTAGATTTTGGTTCAGGTCCGAATCCAGATCCAGCCTAGCTGTGGTATACAAAACATAAACTGTTCAACCTGGCGGAGGTATGCGCTCTACCGAGTGTCGTTCCAGAATTTTTCATGTGACCCCTTTTGCCTTACACAAAAGGTACCTTGTGTTCATTTCGCCATTCAGTTTAAATTTATGCCCCAAACTTGTGCTGATTCTTCCCAACGCACTATAGATGCATTTTGACGAGGTACCAATAATTTCTTTGTGATCAAGAAAACTGACGGTGATCAATGGCGAATGTTTTAACCTTGGCTTGATCCGTGGCGTCTCTAGCTTTGCTTCTCCCAGTTTGTGTTAAAATGTCCATGTAATCCTTTTGGTTTGCCCAGCTCTTCTCAACAGCAGTTTTTGAGCATCCTTTGAGACCACTTTGTGCAAATGAGTATCTCGCTGTTTTTGAGGTAACATTTGCACCTCTATTTACAGCAACATCTGTACTCGATCAAGGTCTTTTACTTATAAAAACACATCCTGAGATGCATATTGTTGCGGGAAAAGGCTCCTAGGGGTTAAGATTCCATAGCTTAGCAATAGTTATTTCCATGGTGCATGTTTAGCGCAAGTGTAAGGTAATCTCATTGTGATAAATGATTATGCATTGATGTTTGTATAGAAAGCTGTCATCTTCCCTCCCTAATGTTTGTGTATAAACCGCTTTTCCCATAAATCACTTTTTAATGGTCTTTCCTTTGTAATCTGCCTTATATGTGCTTTTATCGGGGAGATTTGGCATCGCAATGCCGCCATGGCACAAGTTTTGGGGCGTTGGTGAAAAAGGATGTCCCGGGCATTTTCGCCAAACATTTCAGAGGTTCAGGGGAGGGGTTCCCGATGAACTGCCAATCTGTGTGGGGCAGACAGGGTGGGGCAATCTGTCTGACAAAAATCCCAAAATTGTTCCCACGAGCAGGCATTTAAACAAGGTCATGAGTCTGAGACTTTTGCACTACAAACTGATGTCTGCTTAAGGACTGTGGGATTGTTTAATAATTTATTTATAAAATCCTCACGGAGGAGCTTGTGCACAAATGGTGTTCGGGACAAAGATATTGGTAAACAGCAGTTGTACTTTTACATGAATTATTACCAGGACATAAGTAAGTAGACAATGGACAAATCGACAAAATATTCTGGATTTGACCTTGAGATCCGGCCAGCATCATGAGTCCGGGATTCAGAAGCAAAGGGAATAAAATATATAAATAAACATATTATATTCGTCCTCGTGCAGGAAATTATGATCCAGTACCTGAAGATGACAAGCTAATGCAGCAGCCAGAACCGTATAATTTATTTTGTGTTCCAGTTTTGTTATCATGATATCCACATTCTGTTCACAAGGTTTACCAGTTATCCGGATCATCTATTACTATGTGCAGGTGAGTGGTTGGCAAGCCCATTGTGTTTGTCCGATGCACGCCGGTCTCGCGATCTCCTCGCCCAGGCGCTGTATTTCCGTGTCTTCTCTCACCTTGTCAATACCATGAACACGTTGCTCCAGCCGACACATGACAGGTAACGTTGGCTCTATGGTCTATCATATCTATAACAACCAAAGGAAAGGTTTACATAGTTTTCTTGTTGTTGTTTTTATTACCTTATGATCCACTGCATCCTTAACCTTCTCTGCAGGTCACATGTCTCACAATAATCCTCCTCTCACAATGAAATACAGGAAATGTTGAGAAAAATGTCATTTTTGCCCCGAGTTGGAGATGCTTATTGTATAGAAATGAAAGGGTTTGTGTTTGGCTACTCATATATTTGTGCTCTGTTTCGTTTTACCCATTAGTGACCTTTTAACAGACATTGGAATTCTGGACATGCCGGGACTCCAGAACTTTCAGCAAAACACATTTGAGCAGGTGAGACTGATACGAGTGAGAGGTTTAAACTGTCTGTAAGAGAGTGTGTGGTTTTCCAAGTGACAAAAGGAGAAATTGCAGATATTGTAATATTAAAACAATGATGAGGTCTTGTTTGCTATTAACAACAATGGTGGCAGATTCAGCACATCTCCATGATCTCTCTTTTTCTCCTATCCCTCTTTTTCTGCAGCTCTGTCTCAATCTCATGGCTGAACGACTTCTCCAATTTTCCCGTGATGCTATATTTACCATTGAGCAGGCCGAGTGCTGGCAGGAGGGAGTTGCCCAAGATACAAGCCCACCTCCTGGAAATGACTTCCTTATTGAGTACTTCTTCCAGGTGAGAGGTTGCACAGGGAAAAAGAAAAAGGAAATGATGTATCGTATTCATGAAGTCTGCTCATTCCCCATTTTTCTTTTCTTCAAAAATGAAGGCTCCACACGGTTTCCTCTCCTTGTTGGATGATGCGTGCCGATCTGAAATGCCTTCTGAGGAGTCTGATGTTACGCTGCTGCAGAAGCTGTGCCTTCCTCTACATTCCTCAACTTCCAGCCTCGACCTTCCCATGGAAACTCATGATGGCAACGGGAATGCTCCTGGAGGGGCTTTCATTGTTCATCATTTCGGAGGGCCGGTAATAATTTCTGTTTCATGTTCAGAAATGTTCCTTAACTTCCATTCTTTGAAAAAAACCAAAACAGGATTTCTCACTCTCTCACTTTCATCCACTTTAAATTTAAGACTAGAATTTTGTCATAACTTCATAAATAACAGTACCCATGGTCATAACTTCCTTGACGGTGAAACATCTTTCTTCAGGTTGCATCTACAGTTGACTCACAAATTTGAATAGATTAGATTCAGATATTATTTGAATTGGTAAACATATAACTTTGTGAGAATTGTTTTTGTTTCCCTGGGCTGAGCAGAAGTATTGAGTAAAGCTTCATGTAAAGTAAAGTAAAGTATGTTAAATATGCAAAAAGCACCTTGAAATTGGTGATAAAATGGATGCTCAATTCAAGTTGTCCTTCAAAACCCACAGGAATACATCAGCTTAGAATAAAATGAGCAATAGGGGGACAGCCGAGACCCACATTAGACTCTGTATTCACATCCATAGGGTCATCAAGTGAACTTTGTCTGATGCACAACGAGCCGTCACAGGAGCAAAGAGCCGTCCCAGGCGCAATTTAGTCCCTCCCATGCGCAATGAGCCCCATGCGCAATGCATCCCAGGCGCAATGAGCCGTCCCAGGCGCAATGAGCCGTCCCAGGCGCAATGAGCCGTCCCAGGCGCAATGAGGAGTCCCAGGCGCAACGAATCCCAGGTGCAACGAGTCCCAGGTGCAATGAGTCCCAGGTGCAACGAGTCCCATGCGCAACGAGTCCCATGCGCAACGAGTCCCATGCGCAACGAGTCCCATGCGCAACGAGTCCCATGCGCAACGAGTCCCATGCGCAACGAGTCCCATGCGCAACGAGTCCCATGCGCAACGAGTCCCATGCGCAACGAGTCCCATGCGCAACGAGTCCCATGCACAACGAGTCCCATGCGCAACGAGTCCCAGGCGCAACGAGCCGTCCCAGGCGCAATGAGTCCCATGCGCAATGAGCCGTCCCAGGCGCAACGAGCTGTCCCAGGCGCAACGAGCCGTCCCAGGCGCAACGAGCCGTCCCAGGCGCAACGAGCCGTCCCAGGAGCAACGAGCCATCCCAGGCGCAATGAGTCCCATGTGCATCGAGCCGTCCCAGGCGCAACGAGCCGTCCCAGGCGCAATGAGTCCCAGGCGCAATGAGCCGTTCCAGGCGCAATGAGTCGCAGGCACGTCCCAGGCGCAACGAGCCGTCCCAGGCGCAATGAGTCCCAGGCACATCCCAGGCGCAACGAGCTGTCCCAGGCGCAATGAGTCCAAGGCACGTCCCAGGCGCAAGCCGCCGTCGATGACAATTGAGAAGATGCAAAGAGAACTAGAGAGTTCATAGAATACCTCAGCTCGTGCATTCTTAAGATAAAGGACGTGGGAAGGGTCTTTTAAAACCCTTGCTTTGCGTTTCCGAGCATGATCTATATTTCCTATGAGCCGCCATTTTGTCTGAATCACGATATTCCCCAGCCTAAGGGCACGAGCGGCAAATGTGATTGGTCAAGATAACGTAAAATGTCGTAATATTTTGTCAAAATACTGATAAACGGGTTTTTGAAAGAAGGCAATTTGTGTTGTACAGTGTGCAACTATATAATTAATTTGAAATAAAATAAAGATTTAAAGGCTGAAAAAAAAAACCGTTTCCGGAAGTTCACCGCCGTTGATGCCATTTAAATCACCTTTTATCAAACACATTAAATTATTTCTTTGTATCTTCAAAGATGAACAATATCTGTTGTTTGAGTTCTTTATGACGTCCCTACAAACAGTAAGTTTCCTGTTTGTAATGATTTTCAATTTTGTTTCACTGCCAGACAGGCAGACAGAGAAAAAAAAAATCCTACTTCTCTGTGTGCATGAATACTTGGGACGAGATTCCGTACAATTTGCCAAATTCAGAGTCAAAGTACTCATAAATGGCAGTTTCGTTTTCCAATTCATGTTCCGATTCCTGTTCAAAATATATTATTCAATTGAAATTAAATTGTTCCTCGATCATAAACTGATGTCTGGAGACAGACAGACAGACAGACAGATTGAACCAATTGCTTAACCCTGCTTTTCGCTTAGCATATGTGGGGTAACATGAATGATCACACTGTGGTCACAGCCCACAACCTACGACAAAATATGGTAACGGGCCCATTGGGAAAAGCGCATTTAAAGCGCAATGAAAAGATTAGCTTGACACCTCTTATCCATGTCATCCTCCCCACGGTTACATCAGAACGAGCTGATTTGTCACGTGGTCAGGGATTGCTTAACCCCATTATGGGGTCTTTTAAAAATTACGTAATGCTATTTTTATTATTAATTTGTGTGATTACGTATTATGTAATGCTCGATTATGCAACGTAACGCTTGATCACGTAACGTAACGCTTGATCACGTAACGTAACGTTTGATTAACGTGCATTCTGACGGGCTTGATTAAACCTTACTGTTATTCGACGTATGATTTAATATTTCGGAGTCCCTCATCGTGAATAACACTCGACCCAAACAAAGCCAATGGAAATCTGATGTAGGAAACCTGGGCAGTGTATAATTGGCATACTGTAGACCTACACAGGCCTAATGTGTTAGGTCCACCAGAAAACCAAGATGGCGGCCATATCATTTCATCTCGGTGCTACGGTGGGTGGAGTCAAGCAACAAATGTGGGTGTGATCCGGCATCTGTCCGACCAATCGGTGCACATTTCAGAAGTCGACCCCCAACAAGAACCCCAACAACAGCAACGTGAAGCTCTTGTACACCTGTCACATGTTGCAGGTAAAAAACATTCAAATACAGTATACAGGCTGTGCCACAGGTATTACATATGCAGTACAACATGGCAAAGCGACAGAAAAAGAGTTACTATACAAGCAAAATGCACACCAGGTATTAAACATTACTAAAGTAACATTTAACATGATAATGTGGTGGACATGAAAGCTCACTGGTGTGATGACATCATTCCACGCGCCAAGTGGGCGGCGGCCACGCCCGAGGGGTAGGCGTGGCCGCGGGATATACACCGGGCGCGCAGCCCGGAACGCTCTAGTGTTACAGTGGAGCTCTTGAATAAAGACTCTTACAACTTACCGTGTTGTCCGCTTCCTCCTTGCTTACAAGCAGCACGCGTAACACTGCGCTTCATTGGTGACCTCCGACGTTCTGGTCAGTCGTCACTGACCACCCGAACCCGCCACAGCCATGGCAACCAACGCGGTAGCGATAAAGCTCCCCGAGTTCTGGGAAGCTCAGGCGGAGATCTGGTTCCTGCAGGCCGAAGCCCAGTTCAGGCTTCGAGGCATCACGGCGGACAAGACACGCTACTGCCATGTGGTCGCCTCTCTCGGGGCCGGCACGGCCGCCCGCGTCGTGTTGGTCCTGAGGAACCCACCGGCCGACGACAGGTATGAGGCGATCAAGCGTCTCCTCCTCGCCACGTTCGGCCTCACGGTGGACGCACGGGCCGATCGCCTCTTGGACCTCCCCGAGCTCGGTGACACGCGACCGTCGGTCCGAATGGACCATATGCTGTCGCTCATGGGCGACAAAACCCCGAACGCTCTATTCCGGGCGTTATTTCGACGCCAGCTGCCGGCACGAATACGCCTCGCGTTGGCCGGTTCTGAGACAACGGAACCCCGAGCGCTCGCGGCCGAGGCCGACAAGTTCTACGTGGCTTTGGACACGCAGGCGAGTTTCGGTGCGGCCGTAGCGGCTCCCGAGCCCGAAACTGCTGCGGGTGCCCACCCCTACTACGCGACGCACCGCGTAGCCGCTGAACCTCCTGCGGGTGCCCACCCCTACTCTGAGGGGCGCCTCGTGGCGGCCGCCACGCCTCGCCCACCACCACCGCGGAAACCGCGGCCTCCGGCTTCGCCGCAAACCTGGTGCCATTTCCACGCTAGGTTCGGCCACGAGGCCCGGCAATGTCGCCCGCCGTGCTCATTCGGCAGGTCGGGAAACGCCCGGGCCGGCCCTCGGTAGTGGCACTGAGCGCCGGCCGATTAAACAGCCTCCTGTACATAACGGACACCTTATCCGGGCGCCGTTACCTGTGCGACACAGGAGCGCAGGTGAGTGTCGTTCCCGCCGGTACGTCCGACAAGCAGTCCGCGGGCCGGGGCCCCGCGCTGCTTGCTGCCAACGGTACGCCCATTCGCACATACGGAAAACGCTGCCTTTCTCTGCGGTTCGGAGGGCAGGTTTTCCAATGGTCGTTCGTGACTGCCGACGTGCCTATGGCACTGCTCGGCACGGGCTTCCTCTGTGCCAATGGCCTGTTGGTCGATGTAAAGCACAGAAGGCTTGCCCAGGCTGAGACGTTCAGCTCGCTCGCGTGCGCGCTGCCCGCCTCGTTGAGCAGCTCACGGAGCGGCTCATCGAGTGGCTCGCCGAGCGGCTTGCTGAGCGGTTCGGTTCCGGCCAGGTTCATCTGTACGCTTCCGGCAGCGGACGAATTCACCCGCCTCCTCGCCCGTTTCCCGGCCCTCACGCGGCCCACCTTCTCGGCGGGGACCGTCAAGCACGGGGTGGAACATCACATCCCCACCGCCGGGCCACCGGTCTACGCCCAGGCACGCCGCCTCGAGCCGACGAAGCTCGCGGTAGCTAAAGCCGAGTTTGCTACGCTGGAGCGGCTCGGCATCGTGCGGCGCTCCGAGAGTGCTTGGGCGTCGCCGCTCCACATCGTGCCCAAGCCCGGCCGGGGATGGCGACCGTGCGGGGACTACCGCCGTCTCAACGACGCCACCACCCCCGACCGCTACCCCGTCCCCCATATTCAGGACTCTTCCGCCCGCTTGGCGGGCATGTCCTTCTTTTCGAAGGTGGACCTCATACGCGGTTACCACCAGGTCCCCGTCAGGCCGGAGGACATCCCGAAGACGGCTGTCATCACGCCGTTCGGTCTTTTCGAATTTCTTCGGATGCCCTTCGTTTTGAAGAATGCGGCTCAGGCGTTCCAGCGCCTCATGGACAGCATCTTGCGCGACTTGGATTTCATCTACGTCTATCTGGATGATATCCTCGTCGCAAGCGCGTCCCGCGGAGAGCACCTACCCCATCTCCGCACGCTCTTCGAACGTCTGGGCCAGCATGGCCTGATCGTGAACCCCGCCAAGTGCCGGTTCGGTGTCACTGAAATCGACTTTTGGGGGCACCGCGTCACCAGGCACGGGGCCGTCCCCCTACCGGCCATGGTGGAGGCGGTGAAGGGGTTTCCGCGCCCCCGCACGATCAGGGGGCTCCAGGAGTTCCTGGGCATGGTAAACTTTTACCATCGGTTCCTGCCCCGCATCGCCCAGCTCCTGCACCCCCTGCACGAGGCCCTCCGAGGGAAGCCGGGCAAAGGTGACGTTACCTGGACCGAGCAGATGGACGCAGCGTTCGTGGGCGCGAAGCTCGCCTTGGCTAACGCCACCATGCTCGCGCACCCGGCGCCCGATGCACCGATCGCCCTCACCACCGACGCCTCGGACTACGCGGTGGGCGCGGTGCACGAGCAATGGGTGCGTGGAGCTTGGCAACCGCTGGCGTTCTTCAGCCGGCAGCTTCGCCCGCCCGAACGCCGGTACAGTACCTTCGACCGCGAGTTGCTCGGGCTCCACCTGGCGGTCAGGCACTTCCGCCATCTGCTCGAGGGCCGTGCGTTCACGGCCTTCGTCGACCACAAGCCACTGGTGTTCGCGATGGGCAAGGTCGCCGAGCCGTGGTCTGCCCGGCAGCAGCATCGCCTCTCGGCCGTGTCCGAATACATGATGGACATCCGGCACGTCGCGGGGAAGGACAACCCGGTGGCAGATTGCCTTTCCCGGTCCGTTGCCCACGCGGTCCACCTCGGCATCGACTATGCCCGGATGGTGGCGGACCAGGCCGCCGACCCCGACGTCCAGGCCTTGCGGGCCGCCGTTACGGGCCTCCACGTCACCGAGGTGCCGTTCGACGGCGCGGGCACGGCCCTCTGGTGCGACGTCTCCCTCGGGCGGCCTCGCCCCATCGTGCCCGCGGGTTGGCAGCGCCAGATTTTCGACGCCATCCACGGCCTGTCCCACCCGGGCACGAGGGCCTCCCAGAGGTTGACCGACAAGTTTGTCTGGCATGGTCCCCGGAAGGCCGTCCGCGGCTGGGCCAGGACGTGCCTCGCGTGCCAGCGCGCGAAGGTGCACCGACACACCCAGGCCCCATTGGCCCCGTTTGCGGTGCCGGAACGTCGGTTTGACCACGTTCACGTGGACCTGGTGGGACCTCTGCCCCCCTCGCGGGGTTTCACCCACGTCCTGACCATGATGGACCGCACCACCCGGTGGCCGGAGGCCGTGCCTTTGGCGTCAACGACGGCGGCGGATGTCGCACAGGCATTCATCGCCACCTGGGTCGCCCGGTTCGGCGCCCCCTCGGACATCTCGTCCGACCACGGCCCCCAGTTCACCGCGGAGCTCTGGGGGGCGGTCGCGCGGGGGCTCGGGGTCCAGCTGCACCGCACCACGGCCTACCACCCCCAGGCTAACGGCCTGTGCGAGCGGTTCCACCGCTCGTTGAAGGCCGCGCTCCGGGCGACCCTCCGCGACGGCGGCTGGGTCGACAGGCTCCCCTGGGTGCTGCTGGGCCTCCGGACGGCGCCCAAGGACGACCTGCGTGCATCCGCGGCGGAGTTGGTCTTCGGGCAACCGCTGCGGGTGCCAGGCGAGTTCCTCCCCGACTCCACGGCACTCCACGGCACCACGCAGGAGCGCTCCACGCTGCAGGAGACCGCCCAGAGGTTCGCCCCGGTGCCCACGGCGCACCACGGGCACCCACCCACGCACGTCGCCCCGGAGCTTCGCACTGCGGAGTACGTCTTCGTCCGGCACGACGTCCACCGGACACCACTGCGGCCCCCGTACGACGGGCCTTTCCACGTGCTGGAGACCGGGGTGAAACATTTCACCTTGGACATCGGCGGCACTCCTGACCGTGTCTCCATAGACCGCCTCAAGCCGGCCCACCTCGACGTGGACCACCCACCACCGGTGGCTCAGCTCCCGCGTCGGGGCCACCCCCCGGCGGGCGGACCCCCGGCGCCGCCCGGCTCCGCCGGCACGCCGCCCCCCGAGCCTTCACCCATCCCGGGTGCAGCCGGAGGCATCCCAGCTGGCATCCCTGCACCCCGGACGCCGCCAGTCGCCAGAGGGCGCTTCGGCCAGGTCATCCGTTTGCCCCTGGGTGGTCAAACTGGCCCTCCAGGTGCGCGGGAATTCTGGGGGGGGCACGTGTGGCGGACACGAAAGCTCACTGGCGTGAGGACATCATTCCGCGCGCCAAGTGGGCGGCGGCCACGCCCGAGGGGTAGGCGTGGCTGCGGGATATACACCGGGTGCGCAGCCCGGAACGCTCCAGTGTTACAGTGGAGCTCTTGAATAAAGACTCTTACAACTTACCGCGTTGTCCGCTTCCTCCTTGCTTATAAGCAGCGCGCGTAACACCGCGCTTCAATAATACTTCACATACAGTACATGTCTGACCCTTTGCGATTGGAGCACTTATGTACTGTACTCTGTAAAACACAAGAGAATACTGAAAGAAACGATGCAAAACTGCTCAAACCTCCTGTCTATTGTCCCAGTATTTACTTTAATGGATTCCCTACAACTGGAGTCTTAAACAATTATTACATGGGGCTGAAAGGAGCAGCACAATGTGGGACATGAAAGAAACAAATATGTTTGCGCAGCCAATGAAATTACACGATGATAAGTGTAGGCCTGGCAAGCCGTCCGGCCTGGGTTTGAATCCTGACCCAGTTATAAACTGTTATCCTGGTATTTCACAGGCAAGGTGATTCATCAACATGTGCCGTCCCTCGGATGGATGTTAACCTGGGCGTCCTGTCTACTGACATTAGTTGGTGGACTTTAAAGATCCCAAGGTATCCTTCGCGAAGTGTCGGCGAGCTATAGCCAACAACCTGAACGAGTTACAAATTCCTGCCCGAACTACCCGCTGGGAAGGCAATGGCATGGCAAACTATATTCTCATGCCAGGAAAAATTGTGGCGATGGAGATCCAGGAAACACTCAGAAAATGTTAAGGCAGATCACCACCATGCATGTAGCAAGAACCTGAACGAGGAAAGGGATATGAGACAGACAGACAGACAGCGAATGGAAACTAATCTTGTTTGTATAGACCTGTGTCGATCTGCATCGGTGGACAGGTAAAATCAACAGGATGTTGATACAGGTATTCTACCCATGGTGGCCCAAACAGGAAACGCTGACATTTTGGGTGTTAACCCTCGGTCGGAGCAAGGTGACTCATATTTCATGTCAGTGTAAATGATCATCACCTGACTGTACTCTGCAGCACTTTTCATAGCGACTTGATCTGTGTCAAGTGGTGACATTTTCATAGTATTTACCTTTTTGTATTTTATCTTGACTTAAAAAAAATAAACAATTATATTTTCTTTTCTTTTCTTTTGTATTTTATATATTTTTTGTATTTATTTTATATATTTTATTATATTTTATTTTGTATTTTATCTTTACTTTTTTATTATTTTTTATTATATTTTATTTTATTTGGTATTTTATCCTTACTTTATATATATATATATATATATATATATATATATATATATATAATATTGTATATATATATATATATATATATATATATATAATATATATATATAATATATATATATATACAAAATATACAATTTATTTTATTTTTCAAAATATACAATTTTTTTTAATTTTTTTTATATTTGATTTTATTTGGTATTTTGTTTTATTTTATATTGTATTTTATCTTTTTTTGTATTTTATCTTTACTCTTTTTATTTTTTATTATATTTTATTTTATTTTGTATTCTCTTTTTTTGTATTTTATCTTTACTTTTTAAAATTCTATTTTATTTTATTTTATTTTGTATTTTATCTTTTTTGTATGTTTTTGTTTTACCATGTTCATCATATATATATATATATATATAAATTTTTTTTTTAATACAAGATCGATTCTCGTGTAAGAGCTAATACATTAAACACAAAAAAACATAAACGGACACATAAAACATATAATAAAGGGAGCGGTAGACAGGATGGGGAGAGAGAGGGAAGCACACAAGTACAACAGTAGAGAGCAGGGACATCGGGAGAATCTGTGGAAGGGAGAGGGCTGGGGGAGGAGGGGGAGTGGGTATAAAACAAATTGACACTACCAGGAATTTCAGGAATGAAGTCTGAGATTGAAAAGGTGGATTTGGGGTGTTTTAACGGAGGCAGAAAAGATCAAGGTTTTGGAAGGGGGAAGATAAGAGATGATTCCAACTTCTTTCCTGGAAGTCCTGGCAGTGTCCATATGTTTTATACCTCTCCCACCGCCCCCTTCCCATGCCCCCCCTCCCCCCAAAGCCCTCGCCCTCTCTCAGATCTCTCGATGTCTCCATGTCTCTCGGTCCCTGCTCTCAAATGTTGTGTTTGTGTCCTTCCCCCTCTCTCCCCATCTTGTCTACCGCTCCCGATGTTATATGTTTTATGTGTCGGTTTGTCTTTGTGTGTGATTAATGTTCGCTCTTTCACGAGCCTCGATCTTGTATACAAAAAAAAAAAAAAAATGGTGAACAGCTGTTTTGAAGACCTGGAGGGAGGAGAGTGATTGAAGAGAGTTTTAAAATTTTTTGTACATTATCTTTTTTGGTTTGATTTACCATTTTCATAGTATTTACATTTTTTGTCCTCAAAGTTCTCATTATTTTTCCCAACAATATTATAGCCAATTGTTGAGTAATCTTAAATTATTTTCTGATTCTGTGCCCTCATATAAATCTAACCATTTTGCCAAAAATAAGACAAGATACATGAGGTGTGCAACTGTGTGTTTCTGTGCCAGGTGACCTATGACTTGCGAGGGATAGTGAGAAGCAACCGGGTATCGCTGCCACCACACGTCCTGTCAATCATGAAAGGTTAACCTCACTTCCGCAAGGCTAACTCATGCACTGCGTCAGGGAATACAAAGAAATTATTGGAAAGCAAAATCAAAACTTTTTCAATCCCTCTTAGTGATAAAAAGCCATTGTTTCCAAAGCGTGATAAATATCCACGTTTGTTGAACAAAAAATGAATTGCCACACTCTAATCTAATGGATGTTATCAGGAAGTGTTCATACTCTGTAGGAGGATTTTCAATGGGAGTCTGCCTTTAATTTTATTGAAACTGTTACCTCTGTTATCTTCTTATTTTTCACAGTGAGTAAAAATCCTTTGATCGCTCATTTATTTTGTGCTCGACTCTCCACAACTGGGGAAGTAACCCCTCCACCAACCTTCCGGGCACCTCTTCATCTATGGCCACCTCCGACACACACTTCCCATAGTACATCTCTGCCATGGCATTCCACCAGCAAATTGCTGGTTAACAACTTCCATTTGGGAGGTCACCTGCGAAGCTCCGACTTGTCAACGCAAAGACTCAGTGGGTCCAAGGAGGTGGGTGGTGAGCAGGTTTTTGAGATGAACATATTGGGTGTCGTATTCCAGATCTATAAGGTTTCAGATCTATAAGGATCTATAAGGTTTATGAGATGAAGATATTGGGTATCGTATTGCAGATCTATAAGGTTTCAGATCTACAAGGATCTATAAGGTTTTTGAGATTAACATAGTGGGTGTCGTATTCCAGATGTATAAGTTTCTGAAACGTGCAACAGTATTGAAAATATTTAGAGCAAGGGCTTCGTGACCATCAGGTAATCATCTTTTAAAAAAAACTTATTCTCTTCTTGTTTGTCTTTGCCAATGGGCAGCCTCAAGATATGGGTGATAGAGCTGCCCTGCTGCGGATGTTGAGTGAAAGAAGAGACATCACATTGGCTTCCCAGCTTCGGGTAAGAAAAGAGAGTGTGAATGATGAAATGTGGAATGATGAAATAGAGAAGGATGAATTGGGGAAGGATGAAAGGTCAGTCATGGACCGACTCACATTATTTTGTTTGATCTTTAACTTTCCAATGTTCAAATAGTTAGAAACTCCAAATTTGTGGTTTATATGAAGTAAGTTACTTTACAACCTTTCAACATGTTAACATTATATCTCTTTTAACATTTTATATGTTATCACTTATCACAGTGGAATTGTGAATTTATCCGACATTTGTCATGATTCACTTTGAAGCACTTCATTTTATCTAGGAACATTGGAATTACCCGGCAAGTATCATTTGGTTTATAGAGCATAATTATGAATCAGCTGAGAACAGTGGTTCTTAAACTTGAGGGGGGGGGGGGGGGGGGAGGAAGCGTTAGAATATTTCATGAGGGGGACGAGGGATCTGTGGAAAATTCTGGCATTAAAGGCAAAAAGTGCACACACATAACACGATGTATGTGTGTGTATAAATGAATATATATATATATATATATATATATATATAAGAATGAACTGTAATTTCTTTGTATATATATATATATATACACTACCAGTCAAAAGTTTAAGTACACTTTTAAGTGTTAAGTACACCAGTAAATTACCTAAACTTTTGACTTTTTTCTTCTTCTTGTATACAAGGTCGAGGCTCGTGTAAGAGCTGGTAGTGTGTGTGTGTGTGTGTATATGTATGTATGAATGTATGTACGGTATATATATATATATATATATATATATATATATATATATATATATATATATATATATATATATATATATATATATATATATATACAGTATATATATATATATATATATATATATATATATATATATATATATATATATATATATATATATCAACCGTGATTAACACCACAGTTACGGATGGCCGATTGCGAGACTTTACACTCCCGAGGCGAAAACTCAATGGCGGATTCAAACTCAACACAAAGTTAAACGCGCGGAAGGGCAGACACAGCACGCTCCGCAGCCCTATCTATTAAAATGAAACACCCAGGAAAACTGCGTTCAGATATATACAGAAAATAATATAAGGATTTATTATTTATAAGTAAAGACAGTGAAAAAGCCCGCGCGGTAATACTAATAACTCGAATAAGCCTAAATTGGGATCCCACACACAACAGATATCAAACACGATACGAGGGAGGTGAATACGAAAATAACACGTCTTTTAGTTTTATGCAAAGTGTATTCGCGGGTACGGCCTTATCTCGTCCTTGTCGTCTTGGTGACCGCCGTCCAACACCCGGCTCCTTTCGTCCCACGGCACGCCTCACTCCAAGTTCCACGGCCCCGCGGCCCTCTCCGTCCGCCTCCAAGCGCCACCAGGCCTCGTCGGTTCAACGGCCCACCCACACCACGAGCTCCTTTGCTCCAACGGTCCAACGCAGGGCTGCACAAAGCAAACGAACTCCACTTGACTCGACTCGACTCTCTTCGGGAGTGCTGGCAGCCAAGTCCAACTGTTCAGTGCCAACTGCCAACTCCAACTGCCGAGTGCCAACTGCCAACTCCAACTGCTGACTGCTGACTCCAACTGCTGACTCCTGACTGCCCTCAAATGGCGTCCGACCGTCGAATATATCTCTCGCCGATGACGTCACATTGGCGCACTCCTCAGCCAATAATAGCCTCCCAACTCGCCGGCTCGCCCAGGTCACGCCCTCTGCGGCATCGCTCCACGCTCCCATCCCCGACCCCGCGGTCCTTGTCTTATAACACGTGCCAGGCGAGGTTTGTAGGCCTTGGAGGTGTAAACGGTGGCGGCCAATTGTGGCGGTGTTTTTGGCCTGGTTTCCCATCCATTTGTTCCGAAGTCATTGTCAGGGAAAGGAATTATTTAATGTTACGCTAAGGACCTAACTAATGTTTATGTGGTTTGCAGTGCCATAATGGACAAAGGTTTGACTACTAGGTGAAACTCACAGGGGCGTTACCTTTAATCCCTCACTATTTAACACTCGAACCTCCAGGTAGATCCACAATCATACATCTTCCCCCGACAAACGCCTAAACATCAAGAACTTATTACATGTAGAGTCCCTGTCACGACAGCCGAATACCTACCTATTCAGATCTACCTAGCTCTAGATGTTGCTCTACCAAATTCATAACAGTATGTACGGTATATATATATATATATATATATATATATATATATATATATATATATATATATATATATATACAGTATATATATATATATATATATATATATATATATATATATATAATATATATATATATATATATATATATATATATATATATATATATATATATATTGTAACGGTTTTGAGAAGTGGGTAACGAATTTGAGAAGTGTAACGGTTTTTAAGAAGTGTAACAATTTTGGAGGAAGTGTAACGAATGTGAAAACGTTACAATGTGAACGTTACAAAAGTATGGTAACACCCTGTTAATGTAAATAATGGTCGCAGCCGTCCTCCTAGTTAATTCCATGAAACTTACACGCAGGTCACGATATATCTTTTTAAATAGTGTATTTCCTTATTCTATGTAGGCTAAATATGTGTTTCCCACTAGATTGACTTTGCATTGTATCAAACAAAATAAGCATAGGCCCTTGCAATTTCCCCAAACATCTCCGCTCTCCAAAGTTCCTTTAAGAAGGGTGCGAGTTGTGTTCAATCCCGCAAGCCGCCATTGCCCATGTGCTAACCTCGGAGAAGAAAGGCGTGTCTCCACCTCGTCATAGAGGGGAGGAGTGAGCCAGCCCTAACAGCCAATCAACACCGCGGTGAGCGACCCGGTAGGCGTGCCCTCGGAGCCGGCGGCTTGATTCCGCCCCGAGTTATAAAAGCAACTGTAAGGGACTGCTTTATGAGATGACTTGAGAGATGACCTGGGAGATGAGCGAAGAGGCGGCACCAAGAGGAGCGGTGAGATGCGAAACGCTCCAAGCCAAAGAGGAGAGGTACTCGGCAAGGAAACCAGCTTTGGAGAGACGCGCTGAAAGGAGGGAGACGGCTCCACCAGAAGCAGAGGAGCAGGTGTGCCGAACCAGCACGTGACGGCTACAGCAGCGGATACGCGACGGAGGGTTTTCCCGCCAAAACCGCGAGGAATTGAGAGCTGCTGCCTCCGACCTTGCCTCCCTCTCAAGCAATCCACCTCAAGCCCTACCTGCCTGCAATATCCCCTGTGTAAGTGTGAACGTCCTGTCCTACTCGTTGTCTTGGGATTAAGTAAATTGAGTAGAATAAGCTAACGATGCACTGTGTGACTGTTTTTTCCATCCATTGCTTGTAAATAATTTTGGTCGCTCTTCCTTTTTGCTTGTGTGTGTATAATAAATCTGTTCTTCCTCCGTACTCTGTCTTTTTCTCTTTTCCTTCTCTTTCGGTCGCTTTAGAGGTTTCCCGATTGAATATCTGTGGGGCGATCTGGTCAACGTCGGGTGGAATCGGGCTAATCGGGGAGTAACTGTTCGGACGCGGTAATACCAAACCGCTCGGTAAACTAACATCTAAAACCGCGTCTGCAACAATTGGTTGTCAGGAGTTGGATTCGGACCTGGGACTAAATTTGTTAGGCCCAAATTTTGGAACACCAATTGTGTTATTAAGTAACAATTGGTGTCGGGGAGTGAGATTCGAGGCCCGAACCAAATTTTTTTTTAAAACATCTAGAAAAAAATTTGGTCAAAATTTGGAGCTGCTGGAAATTTGTGTTGTTTTAAAGCAAAACCCGAATTTTGAGATCGCGCCATGGACAATCAAGGCGATCGGATGTCGGTGGGAGAGATAGACAGGGTGGGATCGACCCAGGACCTCGGGGAAATGTATGTGGAGGAAAGGGAGGAGGAGAACATTGGCAATGTGGTTGAGGGGGTATCAGGTGCACAAAATGGCGTCCTCGCGCACGTGGGTGTAGCGGCACCAAATTTGGCCGTGGTCGCGGCAGCCGAGCCAGAGATGCCAATGAATTTGGACCTGTTTATGAAACAGATGATGGCCTTTATGGTAAAAACAGACGATAATTTCAAAGGGATGGAAAACAGAATGGGAAGCCAAATGGGGGTAATGGGAAACCAAATGGGGGTAATGGGAAACCAAATGGGGGTAATGAGGGACGAAGCGAGCGGTACCGGTGAGGAGTTAGACAAGAAATTTGGGAAGTTCGACAATAATTTTGAGGAGTTAGACAAGAAATTTGAGAAGTTAGACAATAATTTTGAGGGGTTAGACAACGGGATAAAAGAGGTAAAGAATGGGTTAACGGGGGTGGAAAATAGAATGGCTGCCCAGGAGAATCAGTTAGAGGGGGTAAAAAATGGGTTAATGGGGTTAGAAAATAGGATGGAGGACAAATTGCAGGAAATAGGGGAACAATCTGCCAGGGAAATCAAACGAATGGGGAACCAGATAGAGGAGGTGCAAATCGGGTTAGAAAGTAAACTGGATGCTCAGAGGGATGAATTGGGACAGATGAGGGTGGCATCTACAAAGGAGATGGAGGAAATACGACGAGGTGTGAGTGAGGAGGTTTCGGGGCTACGCGAGGAGGTAAAGCGAGGTGAGAAGCGTATGGAGAAAGAGGTGAGAAATAATACGGCTAAGTTACAAGGGGGCATAGAGGGTCTGACGGAGGAGGTGGAACAGCTGACGGAGGGACAAAAAGAACTAGTGGAGCAGGTTCAAAAGAACACTGCGGTACTAGGAGGGTTAAAGGCGACACAAAAAGAAATTAAAAACGAATTAATAGCGACACAGAAGCAATGTCAGATGGTACGTGAGGAACTGACAATGAGGGTGGACGAGGTGACAGAGATAATGGAGACAAAGGACCGGCAGGTGAGGAAGCACATAGAGACGGTCACGGTAGCCTTAGAGGACGAACTTGAGGAGACGCACCGAGAAATAAAAGAGGTTAAACAAAAATTAGAGGAAGTGGAAGAAGAGGTGAGTGAAATTAAGAAGAGACGGACAGAAACTAAGAGAGAAATAAAGGAGGAGATAGCGGAATATGTACAAGGTCGGTGCTCAACTCATAATGTGATGCTCACTAACCAAATAAAGAGTTTGCAGGTGGCAAAGGAGGTGCGGAGACGAGGTACGGAGGTGAGTGGCAATGTATATGATGTGAGGAAAGCTTCAGTCGGCTTGGGGGTTGCTTTGGATCCGGGTGTTCGTGAAAGGCCGTTGGTGAAGTGTGCGACAGGTCTGGTGTGCGAAAAAAGAGGTGTGCGAGAATGTCCGACCATGGGGTGTGTGAGGAAAAAGTGCACGCCGAGGAGTGAGTGTGCCGTCAAGAGTGAGTTGGACGTAGCGCGTGTGCGAGGGAGCACATGGAAGCGCGGTGTGGTGAGTGTTACGGAGGAAGTAACGGAAAAGTGTGCGCAAGAGGATGCGCGAGAAAGGTGTGTAACGGACAGGTGCATGAGGAAAGAGTGCGCTGTCGGGAGTAAGGGTGAGTGCGTTGTCAAGAGTGGTGGTGAGAGTAGTGAGAGTGACACGGAGCGTGAGTTGGTTATGACAGGTGAGCGAGGGTGTACACCTGGAATGGAAGGATGCACACCTGGAATGGTAGAGCGTGAGTGGGAATGCACGCTGGAATTGGTAGTGAGGCACGTGGTTGGGTGTGCGGGTGAGAGCACACCTGTGATTGTCACAAAGGAGGTGACCGAGAAAGGGGCGCGAAGAGGTGTGTTGGTGAGGTGTGCGAGCGACGAATGTGTGCCAAGGTGTTCGGTGGTCAGGTGTGTGACCAAGTCGTGAGCGGAATGAGTGTACCGAGGTGTGTAAGAAGAGGTACGACGAGGAGCATGGAAACGGCTGCATGTATGAGCAAGAAAGGGGTAGCGTATGCATGTAAGCGTCCAGGTGAAGCATCGACGGTAACCGGTTTAGCGGTTAGGGCGACTTATAGCCGAATCGGGCCCTCAGTGCGTGCCGGGCTTCGCGTGCCGCGAGAACCAGCGGGGATCCGAGCCACGGCGGGTTCGAAAGGACCGCCGTGCGCGATCCACGCTGGGCTTCGCGTGGAACGGCCGCGTCCGGGCTCCACTAGGCGGAGCGGGCAGCCCGATAGGAAGGGTCGTCATGGCGACCACTTTCTATTGAGACGTGCTGGCAGGTCGAGATCGGGACATTGGATGGCTCCACGCCGAGGTGGTGCGTGGGATCTCGGCCCGGGTAAGCCCCCGTCCCTGCACCGAGTGCCGGACGCATCCAGCCGCCGGCACAAAAGAACCCGCGTTCATGGCTCGGCTGTACGAAGCCGGGCTGTAGACGTGAATTGGCGCACCGAGAGGATGTAATAAGTAGACGGGTGATAGTGATAGTGATCGTGATTTGATACGAAATTTATAATAGTGGGTAGAATTGGCAGTAAATGGAAAATTTTTGAATTGGTTGGAATTTGGACGAGCAAAATTTATAGTGAGAGACCCCCGATGTGGTGGGATGGCAAATCCACCATCCCTCACAGGTGGGGGCAAATGCGCAATAGTTTATGGGGTGGCTATGACAACCGAGCCAGGGAGGGCTTGGTTATATTGATAGGGATCTAGCGAAGATGACATTAGGTGACGTTAAGGTTAGTTAGTGACTGATACCTGTAGTGGGGACGCAGGTAGATTAGTGTGGATAATAATGACGTGGGAGCGCAATAGTTTAAAGGGACGACTGGGAAGCGCAAGTTTCAGAGGGGAGTAGTTAGCTGAGATGATGCCGTGTGTTTGAGGAGTGACCAGGTGTGATTGCACAGGTGTGTAACTGAACAGGTGAATGGAGCAGTGTATGAGGGAGTAGTGGTGATTGCGTGTTGTGCTGACCAAATGGTCCAGGAAGAAAGGAGGGTGCAGGTGGCACCAGGTGATTGCACAGGTGTGCAACAACAGGTGTATGTGGCTGTGTGGAATAAATGGAGTATTGGAATGGATGGTCGTGGAGTGAGTATGGTGGAAATTGTGGAGTGGAGTGGATGGTGCGAAGGTGTGAATGGGGGAAGAGTGGACCCCCATCACGGATACCCGGGGCGGGTAGTGTAAGTGTTAGGTAGAGGGTACAGGTAAATTGTGGTTGGATATTGGCATCTGTGGTGCGAGGTGAAAGAATGGTATTTGGATGGGTGCATTAGTGTTGTGGAAATGGCTGGGCGTGTAGCCTGTTAGTGTGTGTAGTTGGTTTGGGCACTCCACCACTGTGAGGAATGTTGGCCAGGTGAGGC
This sequence comes from Myxine glutinosa, assembly GCF_964187855.1. Classification (NCBI taxonomy): domain Eukaryota; kingdom Metazoa; phylum Chordata; class Myxini; order Myxiniformes; family Myxinidae; genus Myxine; species Myxine glutinosa. The sequence continues at coordinate 6,341,375 of NC_136273.1, read as the reverse complement.
CGCAGGTGGGCTCTGGGAGCCGGTAGTTGTGGATGGGGCCCGAGGATCCGGAGGACGGACCCGGGTAGCCCAGTGCCAGAGGGCACCAGGGGGTGACAGAGCCAGGAGAGGGCCTTCCCCAGTTAGTTAGGTTAGGGTGAGGAGCTAGGTAAGCTCGGGTGGCAACTGCAGTGGTGGAGGTGTGCAGGTGGGTAGACCTGCTGGGAGAGCTACACGTCGCAGCCCAGAAATTGTGCGAGGGCACCGGGAGATGAATCGGGGGAGTGAGACCCCAAATTGAGAAGCACCACAGTTTGGTCAATGGGAATTGGTTTTTAGAACCCATAGTGTAAGTTGGCCAATGGATTGGCAGGGAAAGACCCCGGGTAGTGTAAAGTGTGTTAATGTCATTTAGAAAGTAGTTAGGATGAAGTCTCCTCGCACCATCTGCATCCACTCACCTGAGGTGACAGGTACTCCGCACCATGCCATGTTTAATTATTTTTTACTGTGCAAATGTTTGGATTGTGAGACGCATCATGACGTGGGTGTGACATTGTGCTTTGATGTTCCATCTCTGCCTCCTTATGAGGATTGATGATGAATTTGGTGATGGCAAATTTTGAAGTAGAGGGATTGTGGAGACGAATTTGGTATAGGGGAAATATGGGGAAGACGTGACAGTAGTGACGAATTGGTAATGTGTAGATCTTGTACATATGGGGTAAGGGCAAGGGTAGTGTAGGTGACAGGGGGGTGACGTACGGTAGGGACAAGCTTTCTCACTTCGCCCTCCGTACGCATTTCGCCTTGCATTGCCTTATTGACGTGTACCCTTGTGACCTTACCCCTCGCTCAATTGTCTTTCTTTTGTCTCCCACATGACCTGTGCGCCATTGGGTGCCGAGGGGAGCGTGCGTGAGGTGGCCATTGTGCGCCCGAGATTCCCAGAACCAGCATGCATTGCGTTGATGTACCACTTTATGGACCGCTGTTCTGCGGCCAAGTACCACTTGATGGACCCCAGGTTCTGGGGCAGGGCACCTCTGTGTGGAGACCGGCCATAGTGGCCAGGGAATCTTGCTTGCGGACCTCGGTAAGGTGGCACCTATGCCAAACAGGTGGACCGCCCTTAGTTGGCCCCTGAGGCCCTAAATAAAAACGAACACAAGTTGTGCTTTTTATTATTTCCAAATAGGCCGCATGAAGCCAGAAGACGTCGGGAAGAACATCGGCCCAGCAGAGAAAGAGAAGACCACCACCAGTTGTTTTGTTGTGTTTATTATGAACCATGGTGACTGCGCACCGAGTGGTGCTTTTGGTGCTTTGTGGTGCTTTGTGGTGCTTTTGGTGCTTTTGGGTGCTTTGGTGGTATTGGTACTGGTGCATCGATGCAATGCGTGCTGTCTCCTCCCTCCCAACAGGAATTTCTTTTTCTTGTTCCCTAAAAAGAAAAAGAAAAAAAAACACAGGTCCTGGGTTGCGTTGTAAATAAGAAATCACGTCATTGTAAATAATGCTCCCCACCGTAAATGTATAGTTTGAGAATAATTCCGTAATTCGGTTAGCTGTGGGCTTGAGTCTGTTAGACAGGGTGCAATGCAATAGGGGGACATACTTATTTGTGTTTTAAGATTGTCACACTCAGGGTCAGGTTAATTGTAGAGGGAATTACACCTACGTGTCACACTAAGTTAAAGTTTAGTAGGCCCGAGGGCGGGCCTGAAGAAAGGAGGGTGCAGTGTAACGGTTTTGAGAAGTGGGTAACGAATTTGAGAAGTGTAACGGTTTTTAAGAAGTGTAACAATTTTGGAGGAAGTGTAACGAATGTGAAAACGTTACAATGTGAACGTTACAAAAGTATGGTAACACCCTGTTAATGTAAATAATGGTCGCAGCCGTCCTCCTAGTTAATTCCATGAAACTTACACGCAGGTCACGATATATCTTTTTAAATAGTGTATTTCCTTATTCTATGTAGGCTAAATATGTGTTTCCCACTAGATTGACTTTGCATTGTATCAAACAAAATAAGCATAGGCCCTTGCAATTTCCCCAAACATCTCCGCTCTCCAAAGTTCCTTTAAGAAGGGTGCGAGTTGTGTTCAATCCCGCAAGCCGCCATTGCCCATGTGCTAACCTCGGAGAAGAAAGGCGTGTCTCCACCTCGTCATAGAGGGGAGGAGTGAGCCAGCCCTAACAGCCAATCAGCACCGCGGTGAGCGACCCGGTAGGCGTGCCCTCGGAGCCGGCGGCTTGATTCCGCCCCGAGTTATAAAAGCAACTGTAAGGGACTGCTTTATGAGATGACTTGAGAGATGACCTGGGAGATGAGCGAAGAGGCGGCACCAAGAGGAGCGGTGAGATGCGAAACGCTCCAAGCCAAAGAGGAGAGGTACTCGGCAAGGAAACCAGCTTTGGAGAGACGCGCTGAAAGGAGGGAGACGGCTCCACCAGAAGCAGAGGAGCAGGTGTGCCGAACCAGCGGGTGACGTCTACAGCAGCGGATACGCGACGGAGGGTTTTCCCGCCAAAACCACGAGGAATTGAGAGCTGCTGCCTCCGACCTTGCCTCCCTCTCAAGCAATCCACCTCAAGCCTACCTGCCTGCAATATCCCCTGTGTAAGTGTGAACGTCCTGTCCTACTCGTTGTCTTGGGATTAAGTAAATTGAGTAGAATAAGCTAACGATGCACTGTGTGACTGTTTTTTCCATCCATTGCTTGTAAATAATTTTGGTCGCTCTTCCTTTTTGCTTGTGTGTGTATAATAAATCTGTTCTTCCTCCGTACTCTGTCTTTTTCTCTTTTCCTTCTCTTTCGGTCGCTTTAGAGGTTTCCCGATTGAATATCTGTGGGGCCATCTGGTCAACGTCGGGTGGAATCGGGCTAATCGGGGAGTAACTGTTCGGACGCGGCAATACCAAACCGCTCGGTAAACTAACATCTAAAACCGCGTCTGCAACAATATATATATATATATATATATCTATATATATATATATATATATATATATATATATATATATATATGTATATATATATATGTATATATATATATATATGTATATATATATATATATATATGTATATATATATATATATATATGTATATATATATATATATATATATATATATATATATAATATATATATATATATATATATATATATATATATATATGTATATATATATGTATATATATATATATATATATATATATATATATATATATATATATATATATATATATATATATATATATATATAATGAAACGCAAAAGAAACTTACCACCTTTGAAACCTTTAAATATCAACAATAACACTGCGTGTAGTAAATGTGTGAACTTATTTGTGGACAATAGTGTCCTCCCTGTCAGGCAAAACGGTCACGGATGGTCACTTGAACCTTCAATGGTCACTTCATAGCACAGCTGTTGAACAGCCGTTTTGACTGTCAGTGATTAGCCAAGGAGTACGGGATGATTTTAATGAGCTGCACGTGATGTCTTGATATTGGCTTTAAAAAGGCCAGTGCAAAATGGGCATTTTGACCGAAAAATTTGACCATTTTGACCAACTTCAAAAAGACCGAAAACGCAAAAGAAACTTACCACCTTTGAAACCTTTAAATATCAACAATAACACTGCGTGTAGTAAATGTGTGAACTTATTTGTGGACAATAGTGTCCTCACTGTCAGACAAAACGGTCACGGACGGTCACTTGAACCTTCAATGGTCACTTCATAGCACAGCTGTTGAACAGCCGTTTTGACTGTCAGTGATTAGCCAAGGGGTACGGGATGATTTTAATGAGGTGCACGTGATGTCTTGATATTGGCTTTAAAAAGGCCAGTGCAAAATGGGCATTTCAATCAACATGCCACGATTGTCAAGGGATCAACGGCAGCGTGCCCTGGGCATGCTGCAAGGCGGACTGAGCTACCGTGAGGTGGCACGTCGCCTTGGCTGTTCACACCAGACGATATCGGCCCTGGTGGACAGAGACACCCTCCACAACTCTGCAGATGACAGACCTCGATCAGGGAGGCCAAGAGTCACCACTGCAAGGCAGGACAGGCAGATGGTCCGAAGTCACCTGCGGGATCGATTCCGTCCAGCATCCCGCACTGCGGCAGAAACTCCGGGGCGTGCAAACCCACGGATCTCCAATGATACTGCACGAAGACGACTGCATGACTATGGTCTGACTGCCAGAAGACCATACAGAGGCCCCGTGATGACGGCTGCCCATCACCGCAACCGACAGAGATGGTGCCAGCAGCATCAGCGGTGGACCTTGGCGCAGTGGAACGAGGTCGCTTTCAGCGATGAGTCAAGGTTCTGTGTGGACAGTCCTGATGGGCGTGAGCGTGTCTGGAGAAGAACTGGCGAGCGATATGCCGATTGTTGCGTGCGTCAAGCCAACAGGTGGGGTGTCCCAAGTGTGATGGTGTGGGCCGCCATATCAGGCCGTTACAGGACGCCACTGGTGGTTGTGGATGGAATCTTAACGCCCAGCGGTATGTGGATAACATCCTGCGACCTCATCTGCTGCCATTCCTGCTAGACCACCCAGAACTGAGAACCTTTCAGCATGACAACGCTTGTCCCCATGCTGCTCGCTTTACCACTGCATTTCTCCAAGGCGGGAACATCAACACCATGCAGTGGCCTGCGCTCTCCCCTGACCTGAATCCCATAGAGCACCTGTGGGATGAGCTTGGGAGACGCGTAGTTGGCAGGGCCAGGACACGGGCAGAGCTGCTTCAGACATTGAGGACTGAGTGGGACAGAATCCAGCAGCAATCCATCCAAAGACTGGTAGGCAGTATACGCCGACGATGCACTGCCTGTATCCAAAACAATGGTGGCCACACACGCTATTGAAAGGGGACTGACATTGCACCCTGTGCTGTTCTGTACTGTAGAACAAACTGATGAGATGGTGTATCTTGGTCAAAAACTTGACATGTCATCAATAAAATGCCAATGTTTCAATTAGCAATTGTTGGTTTGTTTTATTTTAAACTGTTAGAATTGCATTACATTTCAAACAAGTGATACGTTTCTTTTGCGTTTTCGGTCTTTTTGAAGGTGGTCAAAATGGTCAAATGTTTCGGTCAAAATGCCCATTTTGCAATGGCCTTTTTAAAGCCAATATCAAGACATCACGTGCAGCTCATTAAAATCATCCCGTACCCCTTGGCTAATCACTGACAGTCAAAACGGCTGTTCAACAGCTGTGCTATGAAGTGACCATTGAAGGTTCAAGTGACCATCCGTGACCGTTTTGTCTGACAGTGAGGACACTATTGTCCACAAATAAGTTCACACATTTACTACACGCAGTGTTATTGTTGATATTTAAAGGTTTCAAAGGTGGTAAGTTTCTTTTGCGTTTCAGTATATATATATACAGTCACGTGAAAAAGTAAGTACAACCCCATGTAAAGTTTTGACTTTTTCAACATATTTCAATATACAGCTATTTGATCTTCATTTCAACAATATTGAAAGATAAAGGTGATATAAAATAACAAATACCATGAAACATTTATATTTTGTAGTCCATTGTATAATTTAAATACACGTAAATGCAAATTTCGCATGTGGAAAAAGTAAGTACACCCCGACATTTATCACTACTTCAAATACCTAAATTTAGAATCAGGTGCACCAGCTCAGGTGCAAATGATTAGAACATCATAGAGAGGATCTTGGAGGAACCTGTCTTATTTAAACCTCAGACATTTAGTTTGGTTTGCTCTTTGTTGTTGAAGTGTGCGGCATCACCATGCCCAGATCAAAAGAGCTCTCTGAGGCCTTCAGAAAGAAGGTTATAGATGCCTACGAGTCTGGGAAGGGATTAAAAAAGATCTCCATAACAATTTGAAAGCAATCATTCGACTGTCCGGAAGATCATCTACAAGTGGAGAAGATCCCAAACAACTGCCAACTTGTTCAGGCCAGGCCGCCCCAGCAAGTTCAGCCCGAGAGCATACCGCAAGATGCTGAAAGAAGTCTCTAAGAACCCCAGAATGTCATCACGGGACCTACAGGTAGCTCTTGCCACTGTTGATGTCAAAGTGCACGAGTCTACCATTAGAAAGAGGCTGCACAAATTCGATCTACATGGGAGGTGTGCCAGGAGGAAACCTTTGCTCTCCAGAAAGAACATCAGGGCAAGACTAAAGTTTGCCAATGAACACCTAGGCAAAGACCAGCACTTCTGGAACAATGTGCTCTGGACAGATGAGTCAAAGGTAGAGCTATTTGGCCACAGTACCAGAAGACATGTTTCGTGAAAACCAAAGACAGCATTTGACCACAAGAACCTGATACCAACTGTAAAGCATGGTGGTGGAAATATAATGGTTTGGGGCAGCTTTGCTGCATCAGGGCCTGGGCAGCTCACCATCATAGAATCCACAATGAATTCTTCATTGTACCAGAGGGTGCTTGAGGATAATGTGAGGCCATCTGTCGGAAAGTTGAAGCTCAACCGAAGGTGGACCTTGCAACATGATAATGACCCTAAACATACCAGTAAATCCACCAAGGAATGGTTGAAAAGAAAGAAATGGAGGGCTCTGGAATGGCCAAGTCAAAGCCCGGATCTAAATCCCATCGACATGTTGTGGGGCGATTTGAAACGAGCTGTGCATGCAAGAAACCCCTCAAACATCGCACAGCTGAAATAATTCTGCATGGAGGAGTGGGCAAAAATTTCTCCCAGTCGATGTCAGAGACTGGTAGACAGTTATAAGAAACGCCTACTTGAGGTTGTTTCTGCCAAAGGGGGCGATACCACCTATTAGAGCCAAGGGTGTACTTACTTTTTCCACATGCAAAATTTGCATTTATGTTTATTTAAATTATACAATGGACTACAAAATGTGAATGTTTCATGATATTTGTTATATTATATCACCTTTATCTATCAATATTGTTGAAATGAAGATCAAATAGCTGTATGTTGAAATATGTTGAAAAAGTCAAAACTTTACATGGGGTGTACTTACTTTTTCACGTGACTGTATATATATACATATTATATACATAACTGTGAGAAATAGTCGAAACTCCACAGTACGAGCAGGGCGTCTCATTTGCATTAAATATATAATCGGGAGATTAAATCAGACGCGGACGTAGCTTCAGGATGGTCGATCTTTAATTCTCGCCAAGCTTTCGACCAACAAAGGTCTTCTTCTTAGTCGTCCCCATCACCACCATCTGACTTCCGCTGAACTTGGAGACGACTAAGAAGAAGACCTTTGTTGGTCGAAAGCTTGTCGATGTGTGTGTGTGTGTGTGTGTGTGTGTGTGTGTGTGTGTGTGTGTGTGTGTGTGTGTGTGTGTGTGTGTGTGTGTGTGTGTGTGTGTGTGTGTGTGTGTGTGTGTGTGTGTGTGTGTGTCAGTCATTTTTTGTGGAGTTTTGCTTGAGCTTTCTGATGTGGAGTGTGAAACACCCGAACGAATGATCCTTATGATGTCCTGAGTTGTTTAGGCTAAATGAACTACAAATAATCTGGAAGAATTCCCATGTTTTAAATGCGGCACTCTTTCATTCCTCTTTTCTCCCACCTCTGGAACAAACTCCCTCCCTCTCTTCAATCCCACTCCTCCCCCCAGGCCTTTAAAACAGCTGTTCACCATCATCTCTTATCTTCCCCTATCCAAAACCTTGATCTTTTCTTCCCCCGCTAATTCACCCCTGATCCACCTTTTTGAAATACCGACTTCTTTCCTGGAAGTCCTAGTACATGTGTTTTATACCTCTCCCACCCCCCTCCCCTTCCCGTGCCACCTCCCCCCAAGCCCGCTCCCTCCCACAGATCTACCGATGACCCTGCTCTCAAATGTTGTACTTGTGTGCTTCCCTCTCTCTCCCATCTTCTCTGCCGCTCCTTTTATCATGTTTTATGTGTCGGTTTGTCTTTTTGTGATCAATGTTGGCTCTTACACGAGCCTCGATCTTGTATACAAAAAAAAAAAACTGAAAAAATTATTATTAAAAACAACCAATTTATTTAAATTAATTAATAACACCAATAATAAGAGTGGTATAATTGGCAATAATAATGACGAATGTATAATTACCCTCCCCCCCAACCCCGCCCTCATCCAAGCACATCTGTGTTTGGTGAAAGGTAAGCCAATGACCAAGCAGTATCGAAGGCCGGCATGCTTCAAGACCGTGAAGACCAATGAAAATTTGGTCCAATGGACCAAGAGGCCTGCTGGTCTTACAAAGTTATGGACGAAGTCTGACAAAAATTTGGTGGACAGGTTGGGTGTGTGACAAGGACCAATTAATTCGATTTTGGAGAAGATCTGATTCCGGATCCGGATACGAGACGTTCTCAATTTTTAAAAATGATTCTTCACCATTGAGAGATGAAGCAGAAACGACATAAAGCAGGATATTCCAAATAAAGCATGATATTCCAAAAAGTTATGGACGAGTTATGGTAAAACTTGGCAGATGATTTGGGTTGGTGAGGAGAACAAGCAGATTAGATTTTGGTTCAGGTCCAATCCAGAACTGACCCATCAGTGGGATACTGCCTTTTGATAGTCAGAACATTAAAATAATCGCGAAAAACGTCATTATCAAGAGGTTTACAATTTAGCATGTTTATTACACTCGCCAGAGAATGGGGTCCGTTTGGGTTTGTTGCATTTGAGTCTGTTTGTCTTTTGTCTTTTGTTTGGCCGCACAGAACGTGAGTATGTGTATGAATTACATTAGACCCTTTGGAAACCTAAGACCCAAAGGACCACAAAGACCCCTAAGAACCCAAAGGACCCAAAAGACCCCGAGGACCCAAAAGATACATAGGACCCAAAAGATATATAGGACCCAAAAGACCCCGAGGACCCAAAAGACCCCGAGGACCCAAAAGACCCCGAGGACCCAAAAGACCCCGAGGACCCAAAAGACACATAGGACCCAAAAGACCCTGATTAAGAAAAAGACCCCAAGGATGCAAAGGACAAAAACCACACTGACGAATCCGAGATGTATGGACCGATTTTGTTCATACCTGAGGACAATACACAAGCACAAGGACAATACATGATGGTTTACATATGCACACCATTTTGTTTCACGATGCAATCAAAGATGGCCGACTGGCCGCCATTTCAGTTGTAAAAGAAACTCGATGTTAAACACGTCCTCAGCCATTTTTCAGACATGCATTTACCAATGTAGTTCAAACTTGGTGCACAGATAATGAATGATGCCTTACATATGCATGTCATTTTTTGTCGAGATAAGATCCAATATGGCCGACTGGCGGTCATTTTGTTACCTAAAGGTGTGCCTGAAGGAGCAGCGCTCCTGCTTAAGACGGACGAAGTGACGGACAAGACACAAACTCGTCCGAGAAGATGTTTATTGTATAATCATCTCGGGAACTCTGAAAGCCCGTTTATCGGGTTCGCATATATATATCCAAACCAAAAAGCATACATCAGAACCAAAGCCACGCCTCTCAGGCGAGGCACGCTTTGGTGGTCATGTGACCGACGGGTGCAAAGGATTATAACCTCGGCGCCGATTTCGCTTGAGAGGCGTGGCGGTTTGGCTGCCGGTTACGTCACCGGCTTGGGCCAGGATATTCTGTTGCTGGTCTCGAGCTTTGGGGGACCCATGGGTCGCTACACACGCCCCCCCAGAATCGACTTGGTCCAGGAAGGGGTCAACCTGAGGGGGGTCCGGATGACCCGACCGAAACGACCCCTGGCTGGTCGCGGGGGGGGGGGGGGGTCCGGTGTGGTGGCGGGGGGGGGGGAGGGGGGGTCCGGTGTGGTGGCGGGTGGCCGGACGGGGGGTGCAGTGGACGGGGGGCGGCCGCGCCGCGGTGGGAGAGCCAGCCGTGGCGGCTGGCCGACGTCCATGTGGGCCGGCTTGAGGCGGTCCACCGAAATCCGGTCTGCCCGGCCGCCGATGTTGACGACGAAGGACTTGTTGTCCCATCATAGGACCCGGAAGGGTCCGTCGTATGGTGGCCGGAGCGGCCCCCGGTGCGCGTCATGGCGCACAAAGACGTACTCCGCCGTGCGGAGTGCTGGGGGGACGTAGGCTTGGGGGTCGCCGTGGCGGGACGTGGGCACCAGGGCGAAACGTTGGGCGGCCTCCTGGAAGTCCATGCGCTGGCGCGCGGCGGAACAGGGGCTGGTGGCGTCGGGCACGAACTCGCCCGGGACGCGGATGGCCTGGCCGTACACCAGCTCGGCGGTGGACGCCTGGAGGTCCTCCTTTGGAGCCGTGCGGAGGCCCAAAAGGACCCACGGGAGCCGGTTGGCCCAGCCGTCGTCCTGGAGGCCGGCCATGAGTGCGGCCTTCATGGAGCGGTGGAACCGCTCGCACAACCCGTTGGCCTGGGGGAGGTAGGCCGTGGTGCGGTGCAGGGTAATGCCCAAACGTGCGGGCGACCGCGCCCCACAGTTCGGACGTGAACTGTGGGCCGCGGTCCGACGAGATGTCCGCCGGTGCGCCGAAACGCGCGACCCAAGTGGCGATGAACGCCTGGGCCACGTCGACGGTGGTGGTGGAGGCGAGGGGCACGGCCTCCGGCCACCTGGTGGTCCTGTCCACCATGGTAAGCAGGTGGGTGAACCCCTGTGATGGGGGCAGGCGACCCACCAGGTCCACGTGGACGTGATCGAAACGTCGCTCGGCATGGTGAAAGGAGCCAGCGGAGCCTGGGTGTGATGGTGGACCTTGGCCCGCTGGCAGGGTGTGCAGGCGTTGGCCCAGTCGCGGACGTCCCATCGCAACCCGTGCCAGACGAAACGTGCCGACACCAGCCTCTGGGACGCCTTCCGGCCCGGGTGTGAGAGGCCGTGGAGCGAAGCAAAAATGCGCCGCCGCCAGGTGACCGGCACAACGGGGCGAGGTCGGCCTTGGGAGACGTCACAAAGCAGGACCGTGTCCGCGAAGGGGACGTCAGCCAGGCGGAGGCCCGTGTCCGCCACCCGGAGCGCCTGCACCGTGCCGTCGATGGCCTGGTCCGTCACCATCAGGGCGAAATCGACACCGAGGTGGACGGCGTTGGCGCCGGCTCGAGAAAGGCAGTCGGCCACGGCGTTGTCCTTTCCGGCGACGTGCCGGATGTCCGTGGTGTATTCCGACACGGCGGAGAGGTGGCGCTGCTGGCGGGCCGACCACGGCTCCGTGACCTTGGCAATGGCGAAAATCAATGGCTTGTGGTCGACAAAGGCCGTGAACGGGCGGCCCTCCAGGAGGTGGCGAAAATGGCGGACGGCCAGGTACAGCCCGAGGAGCTCGCGGTCGAAAGTGCTGTACTTCAACTCGTTGGGCAGGAGTTGCCGGCTGAAGAACGCGAGCGGCTGCCAGGCCCCGTTTTCCCATTGCTCATGAACCGTGCCCACGGCATAGTCGGAGGCGTCCGTGGTGAGGGCGATGGGAGCATGGGGTACCGGGTGGGCCAGCAGCGTGGCGTTGGCGAGGGCCCGTTTCGCGCCGGTGAAAGCAGCGTCCATGTCCGTGGACCAGACGACGTCGCGCTTCGCCGGCTGGCCGCGGAGGGCGGCGTACAAGGGCCGCATGAGTTGCGCAGCTCGGGGCATGAAGCGGTGGTAAAAGTTCACCATCCCGAGGAACTCCTGCAGCGCCTTGACGGAGCGGGGGCGCGGGAAAGCGGCGATGGCCTCGACTTTGGCCGGTAGCGGTACGGCGCCGTTCCGGGTGATGTGGTGGCCCAAAACGTCGATCGTCGCCGCACCAAAGTGACATTTGGCCGGGTTGACGATCAAGCCGTGCTCGCTGAGGCGGCCGAACAGCGTCCGGAGGTGGAGGAGGTGCTCGGCTCTGGATGTGCTGGCGACAAGGATGTCATCCAGGTATGTAAAGAGGAACGGCAAGTCGCGCAGCACGCCGTCCATCAGGCGCTGGAATGCCTGTGCCGCGTTTTTGAGGCCGAAGGGCATCCGGAGGAATTCAAAGAGGCCGAAAGGTGTAATAACGGCCGTCTTCGGGATGTCGGCCGGGCGGACGGGCACCTGGTGGTACCCCCGAATCAGGTCCACTTTTGAAAAAATGGTCCGCCCCGCCAACCGGGCGGAAAACTCCTGGATGTGCGGGACGGGGTACCTGTCGGGGGTAGTGGCGTCGTTGAGGCGGCGGTAGTCGCCGCATGGCCGCCATCCGCCACCCGGCTTCGGGACGATGTGCAGCGGCGAGGCCTAGGCGCTGTCGGAGCGCCGCACGATGCCGAGGCGCTCCAGCGCAGCGAACTCGGCCTTGGCGACGGCGAGTTTCGCTGGGTCGAGACGGCGAGCTCGGGCGTACACCGGCAGGCCCGTAGTGGGAATGTGTTGCTCGATGCCGTGACGCACCGCGACGGCCGAAAACGTCGGTCGCGTGAGGGCCGGGAACTCCGTGAGGAGACGCGCGAAGTCGTCTGCCAACGGGAGGACGCAGGAAAGCTCAGTGGGCGCGGAACGGCTCAAGGCACACGCCAGCGAGCTGAAAGTGTCGGCGTTGACGAGACGCCGACGTTTAACGTCGACCAGCAGCCCATGGGCGCAAAGGAAATTGGCCCCGAGCAAAGCCATGGGGACGTCCGCCGTCACGAACTCCCAGCGAAAGAGCTGGCTGCCGAAGCGGAGGGCGACGGTGCGTGGGCCGAAGGTGCGGTTGGCGGAGCCGTTGGCCGCGATTAAGGAGGGGCCGCAAATGGCGGCCCGCCTGTCCTCCACCGAAGCGGGAATGACGCTCAGCTGAGCGCCGATGTCGCAGAGAAAACGCCGCCCCGACGCTTGGTCCACGATGAATAGCAGGTTTCCGGAACGGCCGGCGCTCATGGCTGGTAGTGAGCGCCGGCCCGACCGTTTCCCGACTTGCCGAACGTGCACGGGGGTCGACATGATCGGGCCTGCCGCCCGAACCTGGCGTGGAAATAACACCAGGCTGGGTCTCGCGGGGGCTCCGGTCGACACGTCGGGACCGGGCGACGCGGCGTCGCCGCTGCCAGTCGCGCCGGCCCGGCAGCCTCCGGGAAGTAAGCTGCGTTGCGGGCGTCGGGCTGGTGGGCAGGAAACTGCGCCGCGGGCGCCGACTGGGCGGCGGGCGGGCTCCTGGCAGCCACCCCGACGAGCTGGCTCGCCGCTCCGACGAGCTGTCTTGCCGAATCGATCTTGTCGGCCTCCCTGGCGAGGTCGCGGGGGTTCGTTATGGTTTTGCTTGCCAGGGCGACCCGGACCTGGGCCGGGAGCTGGCGGAGAAAAAGCTCTTGGAAAAGGAAATCCGAGGGGTGCTCGCCGAGCAACATGAGCATGTAGTCCATACGTTCGGATGGGCGCGTATCGCCGAGCTCAGGAAGGTCGAGCAGGCGTCGTGCGCGTTCAGCCGGGGAGAGGGCGAAAGCGCCCAGAAGAAGTGCCTTGATGGCGTCGTACATGCCGTCAGCGGGCGGGCTCTGGAGGAGGCTCAGGCAGCGGGCGGCGGTCACGGAGCCGAGCGCGGCTACCACGTAATGGTATTTCGTGGTGTCCTCCGTAATGCCACGCAGGGCGAACTGGGAGTCCGCCTGAGCGAACCAGACGGCGGCATGTGCTTCCCAGAAAGTGGGCAGTTTGAGGGACACTGCCGTGTCCATCGCGTGTCGTAAACTCGGGGTCACCAGTGAAGGAGCAGCGCTCCTGCTTGAGACAGACGAAGTGACGGACAAAACACAAACTCGTCCGAGAAGATGTTTATTGTATAATCATCTCGGGAACTCTGAAAGCCCGTTTATCGGGTTCGCATATATATATCCAAACCAAAAAGCATACATCAGAACCAAAGCCACGCCTCTCAGGTGAGGCACGCTTTGGTGATCATGTGACCGACAGGTGCAAAGGATTATAACCTCGGCGCCGTGGTTTGGCTGCCGGTTACGTCATCGGCTTGGGCCAGGAGATTCTGTTGCTGGTCTCGAGCTTTGGGGGACCCATGAGTCGCTACATCCCCAGCCATTTATTGAACATGCATGGTTTGGTTAAATTTGACACAAGCACAGCACATGACGGCATACACGTGCACCTCACTTTATTTTTCGATGTGATCAAAGGTAGACGGGTAGACTGGTGGCCATTTTGGTTGTAAAAGACCCCATATTGAACACGTCAACCATTTCTCGGACATGCATTTACCAATGTTGTTCGATCTTGGCACAAAGACAATACATGAAAGTCCACATATGCAGAAAATTTTGTTTTGAAATCGGACCAAAGATGGCCGACTAGCTGCCTTTAACTCCGTACAGCAAAATTACTAAAACCACGGGGGCTATGACATTCTATGTCTTTTTCTCCTTGTTGTCTTTAATGTTGTGAGAAACTTCTCGCTAAACTGAGGCTTTTCATCTTTGTTATACTAGTGTAAAGGCTCATGGAGGAGCTAAATGAGAGGGTGGCAGGTTTACATACTTACAAAGAGGTGGATGTTCATGGGGGACACCTGAGGAGAAAAGGAGGAACAACACAAACAGACACAAAAACGAGTAAAAATAGGAAAGAATCAGCGTGTGTAGAAGAGATTGTGGATGTGCAAGGGTGAGCGCATGAGGTAGTTATGGGCAGCACATTTGAAAGACTGAAGTGAGGAGGATGAGCCAACAGACACACAGATACATCCAATTCCACAATCGGGAGAATAATGGGACAAATGCATGCGAGAGGGCAACTATTATGGATTTTAGGTGGGTGACTAGTTGAGGGATCATTGAGGAATGTGTGTGAGCTCCGATGGTTAGGGGAAAGCAAGAAAGCAATGACAGTGTAAGCTTCTATAAAATAGAAAGTCCACTAACTTGCTGTCTATGGGAGACTTGGGAGAGTGACATTCCTTCGGAGACTGCTTCCTGTCTTGAGATACCAATGGTGCACAAGGCCTTGTTTTCGACTACCTCAAGAGGAACAAGGTGGGGAGCTCGAGTACCAACGCAGAAGTAGTAGCCATCCTCTATCTAGTTTCATATGAATGCCTTGTGCACCGTCTACCATTCCACCCCTCCATACTTTTTATGCATTGGAATATCAGCAATTGTAGGGCAGGATGGGGTTAAGCAATTGGTTCACTCTCTATTCGTCAGCCTATTTGTATGATATAGGAACTACTTAATTTCAATGGAATGTGGTATATTGATCACTGTAGAACATGAACCTGGAGTTACGCAGGACTTTGTCTCTGAATTTGGCAAATTGTACGCAATCTCATCCCGATCACGCATCCGCACAGCACGGTAAATCGATTGCTTTAGGAGTTTAGTCTGTCGGCCTGTCTGGCAGTCAAATAAAATTGAGAAGTATTCCAAACAGGAAATATACTGTTTTTAAGGACGTCATAAAGGACACAAACAACAGGCACAAATAACTAATGTAACGTGTTAAATAATGTGGTGTAAAAGACGTGGCATCAACGGCGGTAAGCCTCAGAATATTTTTTCCCCACAATGTTTAAAACATTTATTTTATTTCAATTTAACTATTTATTTGAACAGTGTAGGACACAAATCACCTTGTTTGCATTTCCAACGATATTTTAGTTTAGCAGTACTTGGCAAAATTGTACATCGTCTCGACCAATCAAATTTGTTTTCAACCATAATTAGCATTGTGAGGTCTCTTGTTACAAAATTGCATGATTAATAAATCTTAGACTAGTAATGTTTAAAAGAAAAATGATAGCTTCATTAACACACCAGAATTGAAATTTCATTGAAATACATATTTATTTTGTTGAACTTTTTGGGGAAAATGTTGGGGATTAGTAGAGATTAGTGGAGAAAACTTTGGGGATTAGTGGAGAACATTTTGGGGAAAATGTGTGTAATGTTCATGTCTGGACGTTCATACACAGATTAAGAGATTAAATTTCATTATTTGTATTTCTCCATTTGTGTGGACATATTTTGTAAGTATCCCTCTAAAGTTTTCATTGGAAATCCTGAAATTGATTTTGAGCGTATTTGCATATTTTTGTACAAACGTCTTTGTTGTAGCAGAATAATATCACAATTTAACATTCCAGAAACTATTTACAATCCCTAGAGATAGTCAACAAGTTCACTGGTTTGATGTGATTTTTCAGCATTCCTTGGAGGACATACAATCGAGGTTACAGCGCTGCACATCTCACTTCCTGTTCTGCATAAAGCCCAACCAAGATGCAGTGCCTTCCATCTTTGACCCTGAGGTTGTCTGTGCTCAGCTGCAGGCACTCTCTGTGGTAGCAATGGCAAAGCAACGTCTCCATGGTTACGCTGTTCGCCTTTCCTTCCGAGAATTTCTTGACAGGTTTGCACCAAGTATAAAAAAAAAAAAAACCACCTTTAGAGGCCATTTTGCACCAAGTATGAATTCCACAATGTATTTATATAAAAAGGTTTGTGTGTATTTTTGTGTACACATACATATATATGAAGGTTGGCTTGAACGTAATGCCTCTTATTTTATTTCTGGTTAAATACCACTTTCAATATTATAAAAATTCCTTGGAAAATGCTTGTTTGAATACCTGGTTATTTTTCCTCATAGTCCCAATCATCATCAAAACACATTTGCCACTTTTGAACAAGAAAATGTTTATCTGCACTGTGTACTCCTTGTCACACGTGGTTAGCCTACTTAAGGACAATCTCCTTAATGTCATTGTCTTCTTCAAAGTGGTGCCCACGCATAATCGGCCATAGAGATGGTAGTCTGAAGGTGCCAGATCTGGGCTGGATTTTAGGGGGGGCATCCAAAGGATGTTATTACCCCTCGCACATGAAGTGAAAAGCGGGGTAAACAATTGGTTCACTTCTGTCTGTCTGTCCGTCCGTCTGTCCGTCCGTCCACAAACATAGACGTAACAATGTGGATGGGGGTTGAATCACCAAGATCCACAATGGGTACTCCAACCTATAGTTGTACTGAATGACTCAACGTTTCGTTATTTGTTATTATTGGTGAAAACCATGAGCAAAACATATCAAGACAGTGTCAGCTTTACGCGAAACATGTAGAGCAGATTTCTGCAACCCAGGCAAATTTGAGCTTCAACCATCGCTGCCTATAAAAGACGTCCCATCTAACTCTCGCCGCTTCAAACCGCCTGTAGCATGATATTGTTACGTTTGTGGGGGTAAACGGAGCAATACCTTAGTCAAGATAGAATCGTGTATATTAGCATGCTCCGTATGCCGCAAAGCCATCTTGATGTATCTAAGTAGTGTCGAATGTCCGGGTAAGTGTTTAGATGTCTCCACACGGAGGAGTGGAGTTGTGCTATCTAGGTAGTGTCTGTAAGATTAAATCCCCTGTGTGTAAATTCCTCTTGTAATTTTTCCTAATCTTCTTATAAATCTCAGTCAGCCAGGCAATGAACTCATTCGTTCACAACACCACCAGGGCTAACCAACACCCAGCACATTTGCCGAGCGGCACGTAAATCCCGCCTCATGACCACCGACGTCATCCGAACATTCCCGAACAGCGACTAGACTCCGCCCCTCGACGACTCGTAACGAGGAGGCCACGCCCTGGCCTTCGTGACTGGTTAAGGCGCGATGGGATGATTGAGTAGAGCTTGGTGATTGGACAGAGTGTGACGTCAGCGTGGAACATTCAAGAGCTGGAGGAAGATAACGCGGTCTCGCCATCTTGGTCTCTCTTGTCCCGGGTTTGGTTGTTGGTGGTCGCAGTCTTCTCTTCTGGTCCTGGTCTTGATTGCGGCGGTCGCTTGGTTGTTTTGCATGGCAGGACGATGGTGTTTGTCTGTGTGCGCCGGGGAGACCATGGGAGCCGTATTAGCAAAGAAAGATCCTGCCTGCTTGCCTCACACCGGCGGCTGGCTGCAGGCACGATTCCATGCCATCTTGTGTGTTTCCCGTGCGGTGGTCTGAGGCGACAACCAGCAAGCCTTACCAGCTATTTGGTGACGCAAAGCTGAGTGCCGGCCGATTACCAAAACATTATTTATTTTCTTTCATTATCTTTTCCCCTTGTTTGTATACGAGTCCGAGTAGAGACGTCTCAATTATGAATTTTCGTTTTTACCTCACTTTTCATTGTTATTTGCATTTATTTTCATGTTGTATCGTGGATTTTGTATTGTGGATACAAACCTCACCTTGTATTGTGGATTTTGCTGTCCCGTCTTTGTGTTTATGGGTTCGGATAACCCCTGCGTGTGTTCCCGATTAGATAAGGCTCGGGCCTTCCCACGTGCACCAAAGACAATCCCGCCAAGGTTCGGAGTACTCAGAAAATTATGCACACCACGAGGCGGAAGTTTTTGAGGCTGTACATATCGATCTGCCATATCAGTCTTAAGAAACAAATTGGATTCGGTAGTCTATGAACTTTTCACATATTAAGCCAATCCCACTGTTGTCACTCTGTGCACTTGGTTGGCTTGCATCAAACTGCTACCTCCTCATCTCGGCAGGTACATTTTTGTGATGCATTGATTTTTGTGAAACATTTTGTGGATGATGAGGGGTTTCCTTGTTTTGATATCTAGTTTGTTGATTTTGGCTTGTGTACAGTTTTATTATTCCACAGCTCTACTGGTACTGCTAGTTGGTTTATGGCTCTCATGTGTTTCTTGGGTGAGATATGTTTTGAGGATCAGCCTCGTTCTACACAGGTATTCTTTGGTAATTGTTTTGCACATTTTTTATGACAAATTTGGTGGCCTTCTTCTACTCCAAGGTATTTGTAACATGCTACGTTGTCTAGCTCCTGTATTGTTTTTAGATCGATTTTATGTTGTGCATTTTTATTGTTCTTCCTGCACAGGTGTGCACTTAGCACACTTATCTAGGCCAAATTCCATTTGGATGTTGTCAGAGAACCGTTTCACTAATTTCAGTTGTTCTGCCAATTTTTCATCGTTCGGTGCAAAGAGGTTTAAATCATCCATATACAGTAGATGTGTCACCTTTCTTGATTATTTGGACGTTCTGTATTGGATGTTAGGGTGTATCCGTGCCCTTGCTCATTAATGAGGTTACGTAGTGGGTCCAGGGTCAGGCAAAACAGGAGAGGAGAAAGGCTGTCTCCTTGGAAGATCCTGTGTCGTATCTTTACTCTTAGTATTTCAATCTTTCCTTCTGAGAGCTGCAGGATTAGTGTGGTATTCCATAGATCCATGGCTTTCTCAATCAGATTGATTATTTGGGGATTTATCTTGTACATTTACATGCACTTTATCATCCATGAATGTGGGACACTGTCAAAACCTTTTTTTATAGTCTATCCATGCTGTGGACAATTTGGTTTTCACATATTGCAATTTTTGAACATGGCCTTGTTTAGTAATAGGTGGTCTATTGCACCGTAACATCCTCTATTGCATCCCTTCTGTTCTGCCTCTCGGCCTCCTTGTTGTGTTAGGTGGTGGTACATTGTTTCTATGATTCCTGTTAAAAGTTTGTTTGTTGTTGATAGATAGGTTATTGGCCGGTATTTGTGGGGTAGTTGGGTCTCTTCAGATTTTGGGATGAGGAAGGTGTTACCTTCTGTGAGCCATTCATCCATTTCCCGACCCCCTTGGATAGGTTCATTGAATGTTCGAGTGTAGTGAACGTGGAGAGCATCAAATTGCTTTAACCAGAAGTTTGGGATACTATCTGGGCCTGGGCGTTTGAAGTTTGCCATATTTGCAAGTTGGTGTCTTATATTTTCTGCATCAATTTCTACTGGGGGAATTTCCTCGACATGTTGCTTCTTCTCTTCCAGGTTTTAGATCCATTCAGCCTCCTTATTGTGTTATTTTCGATCTTCATCAATTCCTTTCTAGAATTGTTCCAGTTCATCTTTTACAGGAGGAGATGACACATCCTGCTTCCGTTTCCCTACCTAGTTCACGGTACAATCTTTTCGAGTTGTTTTCAAACATCTGGTCTTGTTTTCGCCTCATGTTATCTTCGTCGTAGTTTTTTATTACCTCCGCCACCAAAGGTGGATGGAGGTTATGTTTTTACCCCTGTCTGTCTGTCTGTCTGTTTGTTTGTTTGTCTGTGAACAAGATATCTCAAAAAAGTTGTGGACGGATTCTGATGAAATTTGGCAGAGATGTAGCATATGTGACAAGGACGAAATGATTAGATTTTGGTGAAGATCCGGATTCGGATCAGGCTAGTATAATTTTTAAAGTAATTCTTCACCATTGGACGATAGGGCCAAAAATTATATATAGCAGGATATCTCAAAAAGTTATGGACATATTTGGACGGAACTTGGTGGACAGGTTGGATGTGTGACAAGGACTAGTCGATTCGATTTTGGTGAAAATCTGAATATGGATTCGGATACGATAATTTTTTTAATTTTTAAGTGATTCTTCACCATTGAGTGATAGGGCTAAAACCAACATATAATAGAATATCTCAAAATGTTGTGGACAGATGATTTTGATTAAATGTGATTCTGTATTGTGATTTTCTGGTCTACTCTGGGAATCAAAATGTAAACTGTTCACCTGGCAGAGGTATGCTCTCTACTGAGTGCTGTTCTAGTTTTCCTTGCTATATTTTGATTTTCAGTTTTTTTCAGCAACCATTATCTTTCGGCCTTTGTCTTAAATTTATATTTGTATATTATTTTCTGGATTCTCCTCTTTAGTTTTCGGCTTTGATTTCCTCTTTGGAATTGCTGTATTTGACCTGTCTCCTTTCTGAGCATCTCCCTCCATCTCTCGAGTCATTGCTTCCAAGGTGGTGCTTGGTTTTTATTTGTGGAACCTGTTATGTTCTTCCGGTGTTTCGTTGTTACATTTTCCTGAATGAATAGTGCAGCTGAAAAAATCACGATGTTTATTTATGTCAGTGTGGCTAATTTATTTATTTTATTTTTTTTGAGATTTGTTTGTTTTTCTGATTAGTGCTTTTGTGCATTTATTATTACTAGTACACCCGCACACTACGGGAGCGGAAAGGAGGGTCATTCCTCTTTGGGGTATGTAGATTACAGTCGATCTATGGTCGAATATCAAGAACATTGGCTGTGTGTTCATTTACCAAGTTTCTTGTGGAGAGATCGCCAAGTGGTTTAAGCATTCGAGCAAGCACTCCATTCAAAACCGTTAAGGAATGGCTGGCTTGGCAAGCGCAAGCTAGCTGCTTGGGAAATGAACACACCCCGGGCTTCCTCACTTTCAGTTTCGTATCAAACAGCAGGAGCGAGTTTCAAACCTTCGCTAAGAAAAATGCCACGGTAGTGGCAGAAAGGGCCATGTTATTAACCCAACACTTATGGGGTACCTAGAGTACAGTAGATCTTCGGTCAGTTCTGCAAGTAAACCTTACTTCACGGATGTCGGGATTCCTCCAAATTTCTTCATTTAGTGTTATAAAGAGCATTAGCAACTGTTTAAAAAGCTAAGCATACGTGTTTGTGGTTTAAAATATTTTTACTTCCTGTAGAAGCCGTTGCTTCCATGGAAATGCCATTATAACTATAAGCTATTTATACACCTTGGGGAGGTGGGATATTATTAGTATTAATATTGTTTTGTAATCATTAATTTTGTTATTTAAAGCATCTTTCTTTGGAAAAACGCCACAATAAATCTTCTTCTTTGGGAAAACGCCACGATAAAGCTAACTTAATATGGATATACACGTCAACATGCAACCCCTTTGACGGCAATGGCGGGGAAAACCTGCTCAGGGGAGAAACCCCCCTTGGGGTGGGGTGCAATGAAAGCGCTACAACCTTCATTATGTAACCCTTGGTCATCCTGTCAAGTTTGGTTGAGATTGGATAAGTAACGACAGAATGTATTGGCGTCAAAAATTCATCAGACAGACACAAATGGCGTATTTTCGTATATATAACCACCTTTAGAGGCCATTTTTCCCCGCAAAGCGGGGGTTGGCCTTTTTCGGGCACCGTGGTTGTTGTTGTTTTTCAGTCCCCTTTTTGAAGCAATGTTTTACGGCCGGATGCCCTTCCTGACGCCAACCCTTTTTGCCGCCTTTAACGACAAACAGGGAATTACCAGTGAACTGGTACTCAATTAGCCGACCTCGGAAGGATGACAGGCTGAGTCAACCCCCCTGGCGTTAATTCAGCGATTGACCGGGATTCGAACCCAGGATCCTTGGATCCTAAGCCGGCACCCTAGCCGCTAGCCCAACACCAGGCCCAACACCAGGCGTATTTTTGTATGATGTAGTCAAATTAGTTGTGGTCTTTCTTCAGTGGGTGTTATTCTCACCTCCTTATTAGCCAGCTCCACTCGCAGACCACATTGTTCCTCATCATACTCATCCTCCTCCTCTGTACCTCTTCGTCCTTCTGTCCATTATCATTTGTATCTGTCTGTGCTGTAGCCATGAATCGGTCTCCACCGCCCATCCCACCTGTTTCAAATGCAGAGAACATTCTGAGTGGGAGGATCTCCTCCCTCCCCTCAGCATTCCAGCTTTAATTATTTTATTTTTTTCATTGCTGTACTGCTTAGGTCTTTCCTTTGAGACAGGTAGCATTGTTGTAAAAACCAGAGTTACAACATTGTCTCAAATTGTGAGTTTAATTCTGAATCGATCTCGAGCAATACCTCTAAGAAAACCAACAAGCAACATATCAATATTCAGCATTCATAGGCAGCTGGCATTCATCGGCATTCATTCATTCTATAGCAGCATAGAAACATCAGTTAGCAGCAGTCCATGTCAGTCCCAGCCATAGCGATTGGGGCGGCGAATTTCTCTTCCGGCGTGCGTCCGATAGGCGTCAGGAGCTTCATCCATGAGGACAAATTCCCCCGCGTCGGAATAACCGCCTAACTCGGGTGACGGCGGTGGCTCCACAAGGCCATCCGGATCGGGTGCGTGTGATGGTGGGGTTGACGGTGGATTCCCCATCGACGGATTAACCGGGCCGAGGTCCGGCCCAACAGCATCCCCGCATGGGGCAAGATGACGCACCGAGACTGTAGACTCACGTCCATTTGGCAGCAGCACTCGAGTGTGCTCAGGGTTGGCTTGGAGGATATGAACCTTGTCAACGAGCGGGTCATATTTACTTGAACGAACCGCGCATTTGAGGAAAGCCGGTCCGGGCTCAGCAAGCCAGCCCGGCAAAGGACGGATACCGCCAGAACGACGCGAGTAACAAAACATACGGTTGTGGGGAGTTTGATTAGTAGCGGTGCACAATAAAGTCCTGATCGAGATTAGCGCCCCGGGTACCACCCAGGCCCATCGGTCCAGTCCTAGTCCCTGGGACTTAAGGCCCAGAGTAATGGCTTTCCATATAATGCCATTAAATCATTCCACCTGTCCGTTCGCCTGTAGCCTATACGGAGTAGTATAGCTAGAAGCGATATTACGCTGGAGCAGGAAGGTTCTCACATCCTGGGACAAAAACACCGCTCCTCGATCGGTATGCACATAGGCCGGATTCCCAAACATAGAAAACAAGTACTGCAGACACCGGATAACCGTTTCAGCGGACATATCGCCGCACGGGAAAGCAAAAGGGAATCCGGAGAACTCGTCAACTATCGTGAGAAGATAACGAGAACTACCCGAAGCCGGTATACCCGGACAAGGCGGTGGACACGAAGTCGGCAGGGGCCCTTTGAAGTCCATTGCCAATCTCTCCCACGGCCGGGTAGCCTGGACCAGCGTACCCATCCGAGGGTTGTAGAAGTGAGGTTTGAGTTCAGCACAAACGGAACAAGTGCGACATAGTTGACGAATGTCCTCAATGGAGTAGGGCAAATTGCGACTGCGCACATAATGAGCTAAACGCGTCACGCCGGGATGGCACAATGAGTCATGAAGAATGCACAGGTCCTCAAAGGAGGTGAGACTTGCACACACCGCTGGCCGTGATAATGCATCCGCTGCGAGATTATCCCGCCATGGGCGATACCTGATAGTGTAGCAATAATCGGCTAATTCAATCCTCCAGCGAGTGATTTTCTCATTCTTAATGCACTGAGCATGGCGCGTGGCGCACATAAAAGCGACACTTTGTTGATCAGTAATGATTTCAAAACATTTCCAAGCAAATATGGCCACCAGCGCCTGATAGACTCAACAACGGCGTATGCCTCCTTTTCAACAGACGAGTGTCGTTTTTTCGCAGAGGAGAGAGTCCTTGAAAAGAAGGCCACAGGTCGCCCCCCCTTGAGAGAGTGTGGCAGCTATCGCGTGGTCCGACGCATCGTTTTCCAAAACAAAGGACTTGTTTTCATCAATAGACGACACAGCGGCGCCAGCTATGTCTGACTTCAGGCCATGGAAAGCGGCCTTAGCGGCGTGACACATGGGGAACTCTTTGCAATCCACAAGGGGACGAAGCTTCTCAGAAAAATTTTGAACCCACTTTGAATAATGAGCAAAAAGCCCGAGAGCACGCTTCAAAGAAGCACGATCATGCGGCGGGGCCATCTCGAGCAAGGGTCGCAGTCGCTCCTTGTCGAGGGTGATACTGCCGTGGGTCACGGTGTACCCCAGGAGATCTATCGTTCGAGTGGAATGGCGACATTTAGCCTCATTCATAGTCAGGCGGTACTTGCGCGCAACCTCGAGGAAGCGTTTCAGATTGGCATCATGATGAGCTTGATCGTACACACAAACCGTGAGATTATCCAGGTAAACAAAGACATCGGTTAAGCTCTCCTTAGCAATGATGTCATCCATGGCCTTTTGGAAGCAGGAAAACCCCATTTGTGACCCTGTGGAAGTGTAAATTTATGAAGCAAGTAATTTATATGAGCCACAAACCTGCTTTCCTAGTCTGCAAGTGTCTTTTTGTGGTTTCCAGACAAAAATTTGGGATCCCCTGCAGTTGGCAAGTTGTCTCCGGCACTGACCAGAATCGTGGCTCGAGAAGAGTAAAAATTCTTAGTGGAGGCAATGGTGAACCACATATTGTCATCAATGACTGATGGAACATTATTACAAATAGGGGAATATGTAATACAGATGGGATGTGTTTTTGGAAAATAATGTGATGCTAGATCGAGTATGTCATTGAATTATATAAGCAAATTGGAGAAAAGATATTGTTTTCTTGGTAAATAATTAAATAATACAACTGATGCCACAATGTCTAACCAGGTAATTGCTGGATTATCGAGGCTTGCTTACCAATGTGCTCGGTGAGCCAGCTTTCATTGTGACTGTGAATAATCGACTCAGCACGAAGTCTAAGCTAAACATTGTCTTGATAAGTGAATGCAAAGTACTTGGTGATTATTTTGCAGAGTCAAACAATGGGGGTGAAAGAATCGCTCTTCGCTGACCGTTGTTAAAATGGACCCAGCGCACGCTTTTTTCTTTCTCACTTGGAGTTTATTTAATAAATAGTTTTATGAAATTGCCAGCGTTCTCAGAAAAATCTCTCAACAAGAACGATAATTAAACACTGAATCAAAATAGCTTATTAGTATTCGATAAGGGTTAGTCTGAAATATATAAAATCCTATAGAAAATCCATGTAGGCTAGCTCTCTCTGGCTCTCTGCTTCTCAGTAAAATCTTTTGTGGGATTGCAGTAGGATTTGACTTATGAGGGAAAAGATGAGTTTGCAGATTGAAAAAGGATGGGATTGCCATAGCTATTGAGTGACTGTTTTAATTAAATAAGGACTTTTCTTATTTAATTGCATGCCTATTTTGAAGTTGTAACATGACTTATCAAAACCCATGTTACGAGTGTGTTAATTCGCAATATGGTATAATAACCCTCGCATCAAACAATAAATGAATTACAGATAAAACCACAAAATGGTAAATCATTTGGTATATTTTTAATAATAAAGGCACTGTAATTATTTTATGACTAAGGATAATATTGTTTTAAAAATGTGCTTTGAAATAAAGTAAGTGGTCTTTGTTCTTGTCGTGTCGAAAATGAGTAAAAGATATATCCACTTCGCTGAGAATGACCTTCAGATGTTCTTGAAGTCTTCATACGGGATTAGAGAGACGGGGGCTCCGAGGTGTTTTGCAGGAGACAATGTAAAAGCAGAAAACCGCATTAAAGAATTTGAAATGCAAACCTGCTGTCAGCGAGGAGCACCCTCATCCCCCGACACTTGCTCCCTCCCACCCAAACTTTGCCCAACCAATCCTATTGCTCTCCTCCCCTCTCTTCGCTCCCCCCCCTCCACTTGCTCCCTCCCACCCAAACTTTGCCCAAACAATCCTACTGCTCTCCTCCCCTCTCTTCGCTCCTCCCCCCTCCACTTGCTCCTCCCACTTGAGGATGTTTTAAAAAACAGAACGGATGACCAAATAACGAGGATTCGCACTGGGTCTGTAAGATGCTGGTTTGCTGTACTTAGGATGTTTTACTTGGCTGGTCGATTCTGTATGTTTACCCTGTATGTTAACTGTACTCTATGCATGCCGGTGTTTGGTGTGGCATTTCTTTGTGCATCCCTACTGTACCAGGATTTCACTTGGGACCTTCTGTGAATCTTGAAATGTAATTTGTGAATTGTAATATGGTTTGATAAAGGTTATTGTTCTTGCTGTGTATTTCCTTGTAGACAGAAAGTGTTGTCCTCCTCGGGAATTAAAATTTGTGACTCTCTTCTGACATTGAATTTTTTGGTTCATCTATTACATACTACTGTAGGAAAATATCCCTAACAAGATGGCGACCGTGACAGGATTTACGATTTACGAGAAGCACGATCATGCGGCGGGGCCATGTCGAGCAAGGGTCGCAGTCGCTCCTTGTCGAGGGTGATAGTGCCGTGGGTCACGGTGTACCCCAGGAGATCTATCGTTCGAGTGGAATGGCGACATTTAGCCTCATTCATAGTCAGGCGGTACTTGCGCACAACCTCGAGGAAGCGTTTCAGATTGGCATCATGATGAGCTTGATCGTACCCACAAACCGTGAGATTATCCAGGTAAACAAAGACATCGGTTAAGCTCTCCTTAGCAATGATGTCATCCATGGCCTTTTGGAAGCAGAAACCCCATTTGTGACCCCAAAAGGCAGACGGGTGAACTGGGACAACTTCTGTCCGGATTCAAACCCGGTGTAGATGCGATCTGCCTCAGAGATTGGAATCTGACGATACGCGCTTCGGAGATCTAAAGTACTATATACTGAGTACTGTGCTACCTGGCGAACCAGATAATCCAATCCCGGGAGTGGGTAGGCGTCCAATTGCGTAAACCGATTAATCGTCTGCGAATAGTCGATTACCATACGTTTGCGGTGAGTTTTGGTCTGAACTACCAAAACTTGGGCTCTCCAAGGCGATCGACTAGGTTCGATTATGCCCTCCTTTGGTAGCCGCCCAGTCTCCTCAGCAATGAATTGCGTGTCAGCCCGTGAATAGCGTTGCGATTTAACGGCAACCGGTGTACAGTCAGGAGTCAAATTGGGAAACAGCGACAGTGGTTCAATTTCCATCCCTGCCAGAGCACACACAGCAAGAGTATCACCACCACCAAATTCCATTTCTAAACGACCATGCCGACGGAGAAAATCATGTCCGAACAACACTTCCGCACATAACGCTGGTAAGACCATTAAGTGCACGTCCGGAAACATTCGGCCATTAATCACAAGCTTCAGCCGGCATTCCCCTCGAGTGCGTAGCCATAGCCCTTGGGAAGCCATAAAAATTTGGCGTGTTGTCCCGAGAATCGGCCAGCCATGCTTCTGAACGAGTCGTAAATCGACATAGCTATCAGTAGACCCCGTGTCGATTAAGGCGTTTGCGATGTGCCCCTCAATCATAATTGGAATAACAGCGTTGGACAGTCCAGGTGGCCCGGTAGTCGTCGAGTCATCCAGAGGGGGCGCTCGAGCCACGCGCGTGGACCCGACACCAGCCAGCGTCGATCGTGAAGCCGAACGAGCCCCAGGCGATGAAAGGATCCCAGTCAAGGGCGTTCGATCCGCGCGCGGCTTGTGCGGGGAGATGATCCCAGTCAAGGGCGTTCGAGCGGCGCGAGGCGCCACTTGTTTCGTCGGCAAGTTGATCCTAGTCAAGGTCGTGCGAGCCGCGTGAGGCCTGCGTTGGGAGGTGATCCCAATCAAGGCCGCGCGGGGCGCCGATTGTCTCTCGGGGGGAGAGAGAATCACAGACAAAGTCGAGCGAGTTCGCCGGCCCCGTGACGAGCGACAAACCTTTGCAAAATGTCCTTTCCGAGAGCACGAATGACACGTCGCTTCTCGGGCCGGACAAACTGACCTTAATTGATTCCGGTTCCCGCAGAAGAAGCACTTAGCGTTACTTCCGGCTGATGGAGTGGCAGCGGCGGCGGCTGTCATACACTGGCCGGGTTCCTCGAGAGTGTCCGTTGTCCCCGATTACGGCGGAGGGTTCAGCATCCATTTGCTCCGCGATAGTAGCTCTCTCCGGTCGTGTCGCGCCGGTGAAACCCGCAGTGACGTACGGACGATCGTACACTTCCGATTGTGCCTGTGCTTCTTGGTACACGAGCGATAATTTATGAGCTTTTTCCAGCGTCAGATCCGTTTCTTCAAGCAATCTCTGTCGTATTATAGGAGAGTGAAGCCCCGAAACAAATGAATCTCTCATCAAATCGTCACATACTTGTTTGTGTGTCCGTGCTTCCGTCGTACAGTCCTTCGCTAATTGGCGAAGTTCCTGGACGAAGTGGTCGATGGTCTCCAATGGGTCTTGTCGCCGAGACGCGAGCAGGTATCGAGTATAGACCACGCTCCGAGTCTTGATGTAGATCCGTCGTAATTCTGCCTCAGCGGCGGCGTACGTGCCGCACTGGGATATGTACGTGAAAACTATGTGAGACACGAGGGAGTTCAGCACCGCGAGCCTGGTTGCATCTGTGAGACCCTCCTGGGCACCCAGGTAACTTGTCTGCAGACTTAGCCAATGCTGGAGCTGGGCAGGCGCTTCCGGCGCCTGGGGATCCGCTCCGAAGATCGGGACATGTATCAGTTTATGAGTCATGGCGTTCCCGTTCAAGACAAGAGAGGATTCAGAATTAATTGTTGTAAAAACCAGAGTTACAACATTGTCTCAGATTCTGAGTTTAATTCTGAATCGATCTCCAGCAATACCTGTAAGAAAACCAACAAGCAACGTATCAATATTCAGCATTCACAGGAATCAGTAATGGATTTGCAAACTAGCACAAGCAAGCCTGGAACAAAGGAATGATACACACCATCTAATTATGCACAACATTACACACAATAAAATGTCACAGGAATGATCGTAGCGCTGTCTGTCTGAGTTCTTATAACTGCCGCGCAGTGGACAGAAGCCGCATAACACCTGGGTTCAAACTTAGGCACAATTTCACTGCAAGCATCATTGTACCTTTGCTCTTTGATGCAAGACTCTGCCTCTTTTTTGGGAAGGTGCAGCTGTGTACCTTAGCAGGACCCACACCAGCTGCCTGGTGTTTTCCGCACCGACTTCACAGAGCATTCTGTGTTGGGGGCCTATGACCCTTTGGTCGAGTTGTATTTTTAAATGCTCTCCAACACACCCACCCCACCGTGCGTTACAAATGGGGCTCCGGTTGCACCACGAAAGGCCTCCCAGGAGCTCACTCGGCCGTTCGCACCATGCAGTATCTCTGCCGCAATGGTCACACTCGCACTCGCTTTCTACCTTCTCCGAATGCTGCTACATGGATCGTTCAACTTCCTGACCGATATGTTAGCCTCGTCGCTTTGCTTGAGGCCGCATTGCCTGCTGTTATGAGTCGTGCATGTTTCTCTGAACTTCAGTCCCATGCGTCGACTTCTCTTCAACTCGACCGCTACGACGGTCCCATTCTTCACAGTCTCTGTAGATCCCCTTGAGACATCCTCGTAGCTCCCTCGGCTGTTCACACCATGCGGTATCTCTGCTGCAATGTTCCCACTTGCGCTTGCTTTCCTTCTTTGCATGCCGCCACAGGGACCGGTCAACGTCCCAACCGATATGTTAGCCTCACCACTTTGTTGATGTATCACCGCTAAAGGCATAGCCTGTGGTTACGAGCCCTGCATATTTCTCTGAACTTCAGCTCTGTGCGGCGACTTCTCTGAGACTCGACAGCTACAACACTTCTATTCCCTACGGTCTCCAAAGACTGAATCGAGGCCTCTCGGGAGCTCCCGCAGCCATTCGCACCATGTGGTATCTCCACCATGATGGTCCCACTCACTTTCTTCCTTCTCCTAATGCTGCCACAGTAACCATTCATCATCTTGTCAGAGATGGTAGCCTCGCCACTTCGCTCAGAGCCGTGGCTGTTACTGGACATGCGCACTTCTCTGACCTTCAGCTCTGTGCAGCGACGTCTTTTCAAGCATTCCATGTTTATTGAGCTCGCAGTGCCGTTCCCTGTCGGCAGTTCAGCGCGGGCATTCTCTCCATGTCACACCGCCTCATGCTTTTCAGCCTATCAATTCCATTCTCATCTCCTTCGCTGCCTCTACTACCTTATTGACAACTTTCCTCTTCAAAATGGAGGCACGTGAATCATCATAGGTGGAATTGGGCTGCAGAATTGTCGAGAAAGATCGAGAGTGAGAAACGAGGCGTCCTTGTCACGACGCCATTGCGTGTGTGTTTGTCGGTTGGTCATCTCCATAATTTGGGTTTTAGTAGGTGGAACGGATTCCTCCCAGGACTCGAAGTATCCATCCCCGTTTCGGTGAAGGATTGTGATTCATGGTCGAAGTTGTGAAGTTTTGTTGTTCTCAGAGTTTTATTCCAACTTCCCTTTTCAGGATCGTCACCAAACCCCAGATTTCCTCCAGTTGTAGTTTGTTTGTGGTAATGTTCCCAGGGGTTGTTTTTATGGCTTTTGTAAGGTTCTTCTTTATCATTCCCGTTGTTCCAATTGTCACTGGTACAAATTTGGTGCTCTTCATCCTCTAGGATCTTTTCATTTCATTCTTGAGGTCTTGATATTTGGTCATTTTCTTGATTTCTGCATTATTTAGGCCAAAATTGCTGGGTACTGATATCTCAATCAGCAATGCTGTCTTTTCCTTTTTGTTCCTGATTACTATATCCGGTCGCAATGCTTTGTTGTCTATGTTCACGCAGGATGGAATCCTCAGGTCATACGTGAGCATTATGTCCTTGTTTTCAATGATTGCTCTTGGTTCATGTTTCCATGAGTGTTGTGGATCTGGGATATTGAAATTTCTGCAGATGTGCCAGTGGATTACACCACATACCTTGTTGTGCCATTGGGTGTACAGCTGCTCTGTCATGAGTTTTGTGGAACTGGGATGTTGAAATTTCTGCAGATGTGCCAGTGGATTACACCACATACTCCACATAACTTGTTGTGCCTTTGGGTGTGCAGCTGTTCTGACATGAGTTTTTTACATCCTGATAGGAGGTGACTCGTGCTTTCTGTTTCTACCTTGCAGAACATACACTTGTCCGATTGACTCAGTCCTGCCATCTTTTTAAAGTCATTGGTGTAGTGTCCTTGGTCTTAGGCAATAATATTGGTTCATTCTCTGGCCCAGTTAAGCTGACCTCTTCTTAGCCATTCCAGTGATCCTTCTTTCTCTATCCCCAATTTGTCCAACTCTTAAAAAAAAAAAAAATCTTCCTGCTCTTTCTCCCAGTTGTCACTATATATCTGCTGGTATTTCATCTTGCATTTTTGTACACTGCTTCTTTCCTATTCCATCTCCAGGTGCTGCATTACATCATCGCTGGGTGCCGAGGAGGGCCCGGCGATTACGCGCACCAAAAGGGAGTACTCAGTTTTCACTCTGTTTTCTTGTTTTTCTTGTATGGCTGGGCCATCCTTTGAGCGAGGAAGCAGAAATTTGGGTAAAATAGTGAACAAGTGCTTTGGCAAAAATGGTAGTTTTTACTTTTTTGATTAATCAATTAATTGATTCATACTTAATTATTATCGATTTATTAAGTACTTATACCCTGGTGTTGTTACCCTGGTGTTGTTACCCTGGTGTTGAGACATGCACGACTCATAACAGCAGGCAATTAAGTACCCTGGTGTTGGGCTAGCGGCTAGGGTGCCGGCTTAGGATCCTTGGATCCTGGGTTCGAATCCCGGTCAATCGCTGAATTAACGCCAGGGGGGTTGACTCAGCCTGTCATCCTTCCGAGGTCGGCTAATTGAGTACCAGTTCACTGGTAATTCCCTGTTTGTCGCTAAAGGCGGCAAAAAGGGTTGGCGTCAGGAAGGGCATCCGGCCGTAAAACATTGCTTCAAAAAGGGGACCAAAAAACAACAACAACCATGGTTCCCGAAAAAGGCCAACCCCCGCTTTGCGGGGAAAAATGGCCTCTAAAGGTGGTTTTTTTTTTTTAATTAAGTACTTATAGCCTGGTGTTGGGCTAGCGGCTAGGGTGCCAGCTTAGGATCCTAGGATCCTGGGTTCAAATCCCGGTCGATCGCTGAATTAACGCCAGGGGGGTTGACTCAGCCTGTCATCCTTCCGAGGTCGGCAAATTGAGTACCAGTTCACTGGTAATTCCCTGTTTGTCGTAAAAAGGCGACAAAAAGGGTTGGCGGCAGGAAGGGCATCCGGCCGTAAAACATTGCTTCAAAAAGGGGACCAAAAAACAACAACGACCACGGTCCCCGAAAAAGGCCAACCCCCGCTTGCGGGGAAAAATGGCCTCTAAAGGTGTTTTTATTTTTTATTTTTTTATTAAGTACTTATTTATTTTCTTTCTCATCTGGGCAATATCTCAGGCTCCTTTTGAGTTCAGGAGATAATATTTTTGACACCACAGTAACCAAGTGGTTTAGCTGTAAAGTGTATTTTTAATTTAACGATTAATCGATTAACTATTCATTTTTTTTGATTAACTGCTTCATTAATTTTCAAGAATTACAGATTCGGATGAAGCAGTGGTGATTTAGGTATGCTATTAGCCAATTAATTAGGAAATTCAGTATTTTACGATTACTATTCATTTATTTGAACTACGCAATTCATCAATTAATCAATCAAGTACTGTACACCGCTCCCTCCCAATCCCGTCTGCATGTGCTGCACGGCGCCATCGCCAGGAGCTGAATGCGCCACGGCAATGTTGTGCGCTGGAGGATATGTTATTTATTTATTTGGCATGTGGGTGGAGTACTTTGAATGCATCTCTACTTGTTTCATTCATTAACTACTCTCTGAGTGAAGAACTGTTGCCTCACTATTGTTGTATACCCCTCCTATTCTTTACTCTCAGACTATGGCCCCTGGCCCAGTCATTGTCCGTTCGGCTGAAAAACCACTGCACTTATTTTGTCCATACCCTTCATTGTCTTCAATGTCTATATCAGATTCCCTCGTAATCCTTTCCTTTCAGATCTCCTCGTCAACATGGACTCATTATCCACCGGTAAAGATAATCGGGTCATGATAAGGGATCATATAGCGAGAAAAAGGTTGAACTAGATGGTATTCATAGAATACTGACCCTGTGCAGTAGTCAACGCGGTGCAAGCCAACTCTTCTATTTTTAAGGGTTTTTTTTCTTCTTTGATCTAATATGGCTGCAGCACCACGTGACCGATGACATCATGCATTTGCATTCTCTAATATAATTGTTGTGTAGATCACGCTCAATAAATTTCAAACTGATCGGACTAAGCGTTCTAATTGTCGAATTATGGTGTCATAATTAAGGCACCAATGACGTCATCGTTAACAACACTTATTCCACATGCGGAGTTCTTTACAATCAGCCACGTTTCCATTTTTTCCCACGGAGCGCTTTCGGAGATGTAGAGGTGCAACGTTTTTCGGTTTTTCCAAGATGGCGCCTGTACCACGTGACCTATGACGTTATCATTATCATTAA
Source organism: Myxine glutinosa (assembly GCF_964187855.1). Taxonomy (NCBI): domain Eukaryota; kingdom Metazoa; phylum Chordata; class Myxini; order Myxiniformes; family Myxinidae; genus Myxine; species Myxine glutinosa. The sequence goes on along the minus strand of NC_136273.1, from coordinate 6,307,615 downwards.
AACAAGACCGAAAGTCTAACAGCGGCGTAGCCGGGCTTGTAAAATATTACAAACCACAAACACACATGATTACCTTTTTAAACAGTCGCTAATGCTGATTATAACATTAAACAAAGAAATTTGGAGAAATCCCGACGTCTGTGAGGTAAGTTTTACTTACAGAACTGAGGGAAGATCTTCTGTAATCTAGATTATACCCCACAAGGGTTGGGTACGTAACGTTTTGTTGGAAGAGACATAACGCCGATGCTTTCGATATTTGATGATCATTTTAACAATCGGTTTGTTTGTGTTTCACACTGAATGAAAAACGTAAAGATAGAGCATGGTGATTGTGATATATGACAGGTTCGACAATATGTTCGGCATGACCGGCATATAAATCAAAATGGCGGTGTGTGGAGAGTCGGCCGCCGTACCGCCGTAAGTAATGACATCAGACGTAATCATATCACCCTGTCATCCTCAGATTAATTGCGTAGATCCTCAGCTCTGATTGGTATACATTTGAGGGGACATACATACATATAAATGGGCAAACACTGTTCTAGACGGCGTTGCCCTATGGGCTACGCCGTAAAAATTATACAGGAGGAGGCACTCCGATGGTGTAAAATTTCATGTCAATCAGAGCAACGCTTGCTCAGAGAATGAATTTTTTTTTTTTAATGCAGCCACGTACGTACCACCTTTAGAGGCCATTTTTGGCCTCTAAAGGTGGTACGTACGTGGCTGCATTTAAAAAAAACAAAAACGTACGTACGCCACGTGCATACGTGCGCCATTATTTCATTATACGTACGCCACACGTCCACATGCAACCGATCGCTTAACCTCGCTTTTCGTTTCGCGAGTGCAGGGTAATAAGTTTGTTCTCAAGTCTACAAGACCAGATGAACTCTGCAATTGATCCACTGATGACACAGACGTTGTCTTGAGTGGTACTGACATCACCTTGATGTGATCACCAGATCTATTCGCTGATAAATCTATTTCACGTATTCCATAATTATCAAATCTAGCGGAGTCTGGAGAGGCTAAGAAAAACATTTTGAACAATGCAATATTGTCATGTGTGTTCATTTTGAAGAGGTTGGTGGAGGGAAGATTAGTCTGTGTTGTTATTGTTCTTCTAATGGTTGCTTGACAATACCTTGGCATGGTGTGGCATCCTGGTGAGACTCTTCAGTCGTGCGTAAATTGGCCCGGAGTCTGCTCAAATCCAATAAAATGCTCCTGTAGCGGCTACCGCTGGGTATACACAATCGCCTTGCACCTACCGAGGACGCGGAGCGATCACCATGCCGGGCTCGCCCAGGACGCCCGGGCATGCCCGCTCTCGACTTGCCAGGCCTCGTCTGGGACGCCCGGGCATGCCCGCTCTCGACTTGCCAGGCCTCGTCCAGGACGCCCGGGCACGCCCCCTCTCGCCTTTCCCGGGCAAACGCTCCGGGATAATGTGTATATATATTGCTGCCCGATAAACGGGCTTTTCAGAGTACCCGAGTTGATTTGACACAACAAAGAAACTCGGACGAATTCCAGCTTTTTGTCGCGTCCATTCTTTCGATTTACGTTGGAGCATAGCTCCTACATTGGTGACCCGACATGGACACGGCAGTTGCCCTCAAACTGCCTACCTTCTGGGAGGCTCACGCGGCGGTTTGGTTCGCCCAGGCGGACTCCCTGTTCGCCCTGCGAGGCATCACGGCCGACGACACCCGCTTCCACCATGTGGTAGCAGCACTCGGCTCAGCCACCGCGGCCCGCGCCCTGAGCCTCCTCGAGCGCCCGCCAGCCGCTGACAAATACGACGCGATTAAAAAGCTCCTCCTCGACGCTTTTGCCCTCTCATCAGCGGAACGCGCACGGCGCCTGCTCGACCTGCCCGAGCTCGGCGACACGCGCCCGTCCGAGCGAATGGACTACATGCTTTCGCTGCTCGGCGAGCACTCTCCGGCATTCCTGTTCCGGGAGCTGTTCCTCCGTCAGCTGCCTAGCCCGGTACGCCTCGCCCTGGCAAGCACGACGATCACGGATCCCCGCGCCCTCGCCAGGGAAGCCGACAAGATCTCCGCGGCAGGCCAACGCATTGGAGCAGCGACCTGGAGCCCACCGCCGTCCGAAGCAACGCCCATGGCGCCCGAGCACCCGGCACGGTCGATGACCGAACTGCCGACGCAATTGGCGGCCGCTATGCCGCGCCGACCACCTCCAGCACGACGACCGGAGCCTCCACCTGACCAGGCGTGGTGTTATTATCATGCCAGGTTCGGACAGAAGGCCCGGACATGCCGACCCCCATGCACCTTCGGCAAGCCGGGAAACGGCCGGGCCGGCGTTCATTACCAGCCATGAGCGCCGGCCACACGGGCAACTTACTTTTCATCATGGACAAAGCGTCCGGACGGCGCTTCCTGTGTGACACCGGCGCCCAACTGAGCGTCATACCCGCCTCCGATCAGGACAGGCAGTCAGCGGTTTGCGGCCCCTCCTTGGTTGCGGCCAACGGATCGGCCATCCGCACCTTCGACCACGTCAACGTGGACCTGGTGGGCCCCCTCCCCCCATCACGGGGTTTCACACACCTGCTCACCATGGTGGACAGGACCACCAGGTGGCCGGAGGCCGTTCCCCTCGTCTCCACCACCACCGCCGACGTGGCGCAGGCTTTCATTGCCACCTGGGTCGCCCGCTTCGGCGCACCGGCGGACATCTCATCGGACCGTGGACCGCAGTTCACCTCCGAGCTGTGGGGCGCAGTCGCCCGCAACCTGGGGGTCAAGCTCCACCGTACTACGGCCTACCACCCCCAAGCCAACGGGTTGTGCGAGCGATTCCACCGCTCCATGAAGGCCGCGCTCATGGCCGGCCTTCAGGACGGCGGTTGGGCCGACCGGCTGCCGTGGGTCCTTTTGGGCCTCCGCACGGCCCCCAAGGAGGACCTCCGGGTGTCCACCGCCGAGCTTGTCTACGGCCAGGCGCTACGCGTCCCGGGCGAATTCGTGCCCGACGCTACCAGTCCCTGATCCGCAGCTCACCAGCGCTCGGACCTCCAGGAGACCGCCCGACGGTTTGCCCCCATGCCAACGTCCCACCACGGTGACCCCCAGTCCTACGTCCCCCCAGCGCTTCGCACAGCGGAGTACGTTTTTGTGCGTCATGACGCACATCGGGGGCCACTCCGGCCGCCGTACGATGGGTCCTGCGACGGGACGACAAGTCGTTCGTCATCGACATCGGCGGCAGGTCGGACCGGATTGCGGTGGACCGCCTCAAGCCAGCGCACGTGGACATCGACCAACCGCCACGGTTGGCCCTTCCGCCGCGGCGAGGCCGCCCCCCGTCCACGGTGCCCCCT